>NC_047084.1:137447225-137747225 GCF_902459505.1 Geotrypetes seraphini | reverse complement strand
TTTATGTTATGTATACGAGGAGAAAAGATGTGTCTTTAACCGTTTCCTTAAGATATAGTACATGCATGTTTGTTGCAAGTGAAGAGGGACTTTTTTTTCCCCATATCTTGGGTGCCTGGTATGTGAAAGTTGATTCATGCAGCTTCTCTATGAAATATGTGTGAAGGCTGGGGAAGGCTAGTTTGAATTGCTGATGGGGTCTGGCAGTGAGAAAAGAGTGATGTCCGTGCGTAGTCCTGCAGAGTTATCATCATAGATGGCTTTGTGGACCATGTAAGTTATCTTGTATTGTATTCTCTTCTTTATGGGGAGCCAATGCAAGTCTTTCATTAGTGGGGAGACTCTCTCAAATTTTGCCTCGCCAGAAAACTAGTCTGGCAGCTGTGTTTTGAAGTAGTTGCAATCTTTCACAATGTTTTTCTCCAATACCACTGTATAAGGAGTTGCAGTGATCCAGGTAGGGGATGAGGACCACTTGTGCGATTGTTCTGAAGTTAGACTGGCTTAGCGCTGATCCGATTGCTCTCAATTGCCTGAGTCAGAATAAGAATTTCCTGACTAGTGTGTTAATTTGATCTGTGTAGGTTAGTTCTGAGTGTAGGATTACCCCAAGTACCCTTGAAGTCCCCTCTAGTTTGAATCTGTCTCCGGTTGTCAGCACCAGGTCTATGTAAGGTAGTATGTTGTAGTTGCCGAACCATAAGATCTTAGTCTTTGGTTTATTCACACCATCAGGGGTGTCTACTGTGTTGCAGATTTTGGCACCATCCACAAAGAGGCAAATCTTACCATATCGCTTGCAAAAATGTTAAAAAGAACCGAACTTTGAGGCAACATCCTTTCCTCAGAGCGATCTCCATTGACCACTACCCTCCATCGCCTTCCACTCAACCGGTTCCCGACCTAGTCCGTCACTTTGGGGCCCATCCTGAGTGCACTCAATTTATTTTTTTTAGATGCCTTTGTGGAACACTGTCGAAGGCTTTAGCAAAATCTAAATACACCACCTCTAGCGAACTCCCTCTATCCAATCCTCTGGTCACCCAGTCAGAGAAATTGATCAGCTTTGTCTGACAAGGCCTGCCTATAGCCTGCCTATAGCCTGCCTATAGTTGCCTCATGTCCTGTAATCCACTGGATTCCAGAAACGTCACTATTCTCTGGTTTTAATATGTTTCCATTAATTTACTTACCACAGTAGTTAGACTTACCAGCTTGTAGTTCCCTGCTTCTTCCTTACTTCCACTTTTGTGAAGAGGGACCACATCTGCCCTTCTCCAGTACCTTCCCGACAGACCTGCCAGAACTTCTCTAAGTTCCTTCATTACCTTTGGAAGTACACCATCTGGCTCCATTGCTTTGTCTATCTTAGTTTATCTAGCGCCTCACAAACACAACCTTCTGAGTATCTACCAGGGTCCTACCACACCTCCATCCCTATTTGCATTTGGTTTCTAAAGTCTCGTTCCTAGTGCTTCAGCTGTGAACACATAACAGAAATATTTGTTAAGCGGCCTTATCTTTATTTTAAGAATAGCCTTACTGGGTCGGTCCAATAGTCCATCTGACCCAGTGTCCTGTCTTCATAGTGGTCAATCCAGATTACAAATACCTGGCAAGAAAACCAAATAGTGGCAACATTCCATGCTACCGATCCAGGGCAAGCAGTGACTTCCCACAGCAGACTATGGACTTTTCCTCCAGGAACTTGTCCAAACCTTTTTTAAAACCAGCTCCATTAACAGCTTTTACCACAACCTCTGGCAATGCGTTCCAGAGCTTAACTATTTTCAGATCGGGAGTGTAGAGCACATCCGTGTATAACTCCTAATTACTGCCAATTCATGGTTAGTGTCTAATTGACTAATTAGTTTATACATGGATCTTGGTTCCACAACCAAATTTGGGAGACATACAGAATCTGAGAGAACATAAGAGATGCCGCTGCTGGATCAGACCAGTGGTCCATCATGCCCAGCAGTCCGCTCACGCGGTGTCCCTTAGGTCAAAGACCAGCACCCTAATTGAGACTAGCCCTACTAGTGTACGTCCTTGTTCAGTAGGAAGTTGTCTAACTTTGTCTTGAATCCCTGGAGGGTGTTTCCCTTATGACAGACTCCGGAAGAGCGTTCCAGTTTTCTACCACTCTCTGGGTGAAGAAGAACTTCCTTACGTTCGTACGGAATCTATCCCCTTTCAATTTTAGAGAGTGCCTTGGAGAGGGTGAACAACCTGTCCTTATCTACTAAGTCTATTCCCTTCAGTACCTTGAATTAGTGTTGCCTGATTCACGATTCGAATCGATTCACCGATTCACTTCGGGTGAATCGATTTTAATCGATTCAAAACAAAAAAAATCAGCCTCCCGATTTGCTGACTGACCCTCCCCCCTCAAAGCAGGAGCGGTCGCGCTGCCTCTTGCTGGCTGGCCGCTGCCACTCCTGCTTTACAGGACAAGGGGAGGAGGATCAGTCGGAAAGTGCTGGTGTCCGACTTCCCTCCTAGCCTCCCGCTGGTACGATGACTGCAGGCGGCAGTGGTGGTTCTACTAACTGCCTCGATAGACAATGCTCCTGCTGTTGGTGCTTGCCTGCACCGTGGCCCATCTGCTTGCGGCCACCCACTGGCTCAATTTAATTCTCCTTGCTGCCGCTGCTCCAAAAGAGCCAGGCGCGTGTAGCGATTGCACGCCGCCGGCACTTAAGCCTTCTCTCCATCAGAATTGATGTCGGGGGAAGGCTTATGGACCGGCGGGTGCAATCGCTGCACGCTGCCTGGCCCTTTTGGAGTTGCGGCAGCAGTGGGGGGAGGGTTAATTGGAGGCGGCGAGCAGGGGGTAAGTGGCGGGAGGCGGAATCGGTGGCAGGTTGGTTTGGTGCCAGATGCAAACGCTCCCTGCTAAGTTTTTCATAGGCAGCTGAGGACGGCTCAAACTATGCAATCTGCATTTGTCTCATCTGGTGAAGAAAATGGCAAGAGCAACCCATCAAGCCTCTGCCCATCCTCTCGCAACTTCTTATCAGCGGCGCAAGTCGTACTTTAAAACTCAGTTCCACGATGATCCGAGCGGCTTCAAAACGGTCAGAGCGCAAGCGCAGGCAGGCAGGCTTCGGGGTGAGGAAGGAAGGATCCTGCAACTCTTGCCATGAGAGGAGAGCTGAGGGGAAGGAGGCAAGAAGTGAAGAGCCAATAGGACTAGGCTATGAAGGAGTGAAAAAATACTGAACAAAGGATGGAAATAAGAAAGGAGACAGGAAGAGAAATATAGGGTTGGAAAGAGGATAAAGAGTATTTGGAGAGAGGGATGTAGTGAGCAGAGAAAAATGTCTGGTGGGAGAAAGGGAAAGAAAGAACAGTGAAGAGTAGAAGAAGAGAAGCAAGAAGGGGAAAAGAAGTAAATAAGAAAATGGGTAAATGCGGATGGGGCAGGGCAGGGCATGGTGGGGTAGCCTGGGCAGGGGGGTGTAGGCCTTCAAGGGGGAGGGACAGGCCTTCAGGGATGGTGTCACAGGCCTTCAGGGGGGACAGGCAGGCCTTCGGGGGGGGGAGTCAGGCCTTCAGGGGGGGCCCTTTTGTAGATGTACACAGAGGGAGGGAAGGGGGGTTCAAAAAGACGTGCATATGCCGGACTTTGGGGAGGGGAAGAAATAATAGGTCTAAAAACAGAGGAGAGGGAGAGAAATGATGGACAATGGGATTTAGGGAGGGAAGGAACAGAAAGGAAGAGAAGTTGGACACAAGGGATGGTGTGGAGAGGGGACAGGAGGGTAGTTGGGAAAAGAAAGGGAGAGATGGTGGACCTGGGGTGATGGGGAAGGAGAGAGAGATTCTGGATGAAAGGGTAGTTGAGAAAAGGTGGATCTATGGATGGAGATGAAAAAAAGGAAAGATGCCAGACCTCCAGGGGAGGGAAGAGAAACGGAAGTGGAGGACAAAGATGGCAGATGGATGGTTAGCATGGAGAAAGAAGAAAGAAGGAGACCCTGGCAAGCAAGACAACTAGAGCCTGGGACCAAGAGCCTGGGACCAACAAGATTTGAATATTGACCAAACAACAAAAGGTAGAAAAAAATAATTGTATTTACTGTTTTGTGATTACAATATGTCAGATTTGAAACATGTATCCTGCCAGAGCTGGTGATAGACCGCAAATGTGAGCTAGGATTTAACAGAGGAAAAGTCTTTTTTGTTTGTTTACACCACAGCGTCAGTGTGGTTAGGAGAAGGCAAAGGGGGTGAAGAGACTATAAAAGGGTGAAGAAGTTATAAAATAAACCCACTAGGATGTTTTTTAAAAAACACCCAATTGGGCAGGAAAATCGAATCGAAAAATCGATTCAATGGGCTGAATCGAATTGAATCGGAATTTTTTTTCCTGAATCGGGCAGCACCACCTTGAATATTTCAATCATGTCCCCTCTCAATCTCCTCTGTCAACTGTATGCTTCTTTAATCTATGGGCCTGGTTTTAAATACTTTTTTCCCCATCCTGTGTTTAAGAGGGGGAAAACCCCTAATATTTACTAACTCATGTTCTAAATCTACACTGTGTAGTCAAAAGCTAAAAAAAACCCAAAAAAAACCCCTCCAACAATATGTCCTAAAAGAAGAAAGAAGACAAACTGATTTATTCATAGCGTTACCATTTTTGGGGCCGCAAAAATCCGAAACACATGGCCCCGCCCTTCCCTGCCACAGCCCTAACCAGTTTTGCCTTTGGCTCCGCCCCATTCTGCCCCAACCCTTCCCAGTTCAGCCTCCAGCCCTGCCCCACAAACCTCCTCTCTTCTTCCCCGACAAGCTCCAGCCACATCTGTAGGGCCTGGAGCATGTGCAAATGCTCAGATGCCATACAGATGCGGCCGGAGCTCGTCGGGGCTTTGGAAAGTCCGTCCGGGACCCTGGACAGTCCTCTAAAAAGAGGCCATGTCCAGGTTTTCCCGGAGGGTTGCTAATCTTACTTATTCAAGGTTTCTTATGTCCAAGGACACAGTGTCCCAGAGCCTAATGAAACTGGTATTGGCAATGCCAGCCCATAGATTGCAAATGTTTCTTTGCTTGATATAGGAAAAGAAATAAGCAAAGGGCTGGAACATGAAGAAATAATTTGGTGCCTGAATGATAGAAAATCACAGTGTGAGCTGAATTTTAAGAATTAAACCAGTTACAAGCAAGCACACATACACATGGGACGCATTGGACTGGAGGCGTGTGAAGACTAGAAAAATTACTGTCAGATTTATTGTTATTTGGAAGAAAGTTCTCTGACAATTTTTGAATAATCTGCAATTTGGTTAACTGGAGACTCTGGAGAACTAATCAGCTACAAATTGCAGAAATCCGACTGTGATGTTATTGGCGTGAGGTTCGGGGATGGCGGCACGTGCTTTGCAAAGACATGAGTGACATTCGGCAATATTGCACAGATAATAGAAACTAAATTGTGTTTCTGAGCATCAACTTCTAGTTCCTGATCAAAAATGACCCATTGCATACAAATGTAAGAGTTATTGAATCAAGCAGAGAGAGAGAGAGAGAAAAAAAAAAAGTCAGACTGAAGCAAGATGAAAGTTTAGTTCTATACCAGGGTGAGCAACTCCGGTTCTCGAGGGCCGGAATCCAGTCGGGTTTTCAGGGTTTCAATGCATAGTCATTGGGGAAATCCTGAAAACCCGACTGGATTCCGGCCCTCGAGGACCGGAGTTGCCCGCCCCTGTTCTATACACTGTATAGTACGTCTAGTTTAAATTAATATACTGCTGCTAAACAGGAGGACGGATTGAGACATCCAGGTTTTACTTCTATTGAAAGCAATAGAAGAAAAACCCGGATATGTCAATCCATCCTCCTTTTTCTAGATCCATATGGTAACCTTAGCTCAGAGCTATCCAATCAACTGTAGGCAGATGCATTCTGGATCTTCAAGGGTAGGGTTACAAGATGTCCGTATTTCCACGGACATGTCCGACTTTTCAAGGAGTCCAGATGGCTTTTCCAAAACCCAGCACTTTGTCCGGGTTTTGAAAAGCTTTCCGGGTAGCAGCGATGTCGGCACGGCATCTGCTCATGCGCGGATGCAACGCAGTGACGTTATGCACCTGCATGCAACATCAACACGTCACACTAGAGAATGACACGGTGACAAAATTCATCACCGTTCCCGTCCCCGCGGATAACCGCGGGAAACCATCTTCATGTCATTCTTTAAGGAGAGAGGGAAGACTCAGAGTATGAATGGCCACAACCACTGACCCGCAAGCTTTGCTTTGAAGAATGCTGAGATTGAGCAGCAACATTCCAGAGCAGATATTGTGATGTCATAATGCCTCATTCCACCAGTGCCTAAGAGCCAATCACATCAGTGATGTCACAATGGCTTTATTATCCTTGGCTCACATAAGAATCAGAGTATGAATGGCCACAACCACTGACCCGCAAGCTTTGCTTTGAAGAATGCTGGTGTAGAAGGACCGAGGTTGAAACAGACACTAGAGAATGACAGTCTCTGGTATCCAGAGCAGATATTGTGATGTCATAATGCCTCATTCCACCAGTGTCTAAGAGCCAATCACATCAGTGATGTCACAATGGCTTCATTATCCTTGGCTCCCATAAGAATCAGAGTACGAATGGCCACAACCACTGACCCGCAAGCTTTGCTTTGAAGAATGCTGGTGTAGAAGGACTGAGGTTGAAACAGACACTACAGAATGACAGTCTCTGGTATCCAGAGCAGGTTATCGAGAAGCCTTAGAGCTTTAACTTGTGTAATTTGTCCCTTAACACCACTTAAATGGCATTAATGTATCCTGGCTTGTACGACGAATATGATGCTTTCAATTCCAAACTCCAACCCACCTTCTAAGCCCCAATATCTGTCTTATGATTCCCTCTGTAATTCCCCCATCTGACCTCTGTGTATTGATGTACCTTCGTGTCCAGTTTGTCTGTCTTGACTAGATTGTAAGCTCTTTGGAGCAGGGACTGTCTCTCCTATGTTTTGATGTATAGTGCTGCGTATGTCTAGTAGCACTACAGAAATGAGTAGTAGTAATAGTAGCATGGAATGTTGCTACTTTTAGGGATTCCAAATAATAGCAACATTCCGGAATCGCAAAGAACAATAACATTCCAGAATAATGACTCAATATGTCAGGCTCCATCTCTGGCAGAATTCAGATCCAGACTCAAAGCTTCCCTCTGTAATTTCCCCACCTGACCTCTGTGTATTGGTGCACCTTCTTGTCCAGTTTATCTGTCTTGACTAGATTGTAAGCTCTTTGGAGCAGGGACTGTCTCTATGTTTTGATATATATAGTGCTGCATATGTCTAGTAGCGCTATAGAAATGATTAGTAGTAGTAGCATGGAATGTTGCTATTCTTTGGAGATTCTTCATGGAAGGTTGCTACTTTTTGGGATTCCAAAGAATAGCAACATTCCGGAATCTCAAAGAACAATAACATTTCAGAATAATGACTCGATACGTCAGGCTCCGTCTCTGGCAGAATTCAGATCTAGACTCAAAGCTTCCCTCTGTAATTTCTTCTTGTCTAGTTTGTCTGTCTTGACTAGATTGTAAGCTCTCTTGAGCAGGGACTGTCTCTTCTGTGTTTTGATGTACAGTAGAACAGTTTACAAGAATTTATTCAGGTATTTGAGCATTTTTCCCTGTCTGTCCCGGTGGGCTCACAATCTATCTAATGTACCTGGGGCAATGGGGGGGGATTAAGTGACTTGCCCAGGGTCACAAGGAGCAGCATGGGTTTGAACCCACAACCTCAGGGTGTTGAGGCTGGAGCTTTAACCACTGCACCACTCAGGATGTAATAAAAGTGAGACAAGTATAGGACAATCAAGCCATTGTGACATCACTGATGGGGTTGGCTCTTATTGGTGTAATGAGGCATTATGACATCACAGTACCAGCCCAGGTACACTTTATTATTTCAATTTTCTATACTGTTCTCCCAGGGGAACTCAAAATGGTTTACATGAATTTATTCAGGTACTCAAGCATTTTCCCTTGGACTCACAATCTATCTAATGTACCTAGGGCAATGGGGGGATTAAGTGACTTGCCCAGGGTCATAAGGAGCAGCGTGGATTTGAACCCACAACCTCAGGGTGTTCGGGTTGTAGCTTTAACCACTGCATCACACTCTCCCCCTTTGTAGTAGATTAAGTCACTTTAAGGTTACATAGCAGTTATATGCAAATGCATGTAAAGCAGATCATGTAAATTCCATCACAAATCACATTATGGCCCTAAAATTATACATTAGTACTATAACCCCTGATTTTAGCAGGGGGGTTATTGTATCACCAGGGAGCAGTAGCTCATCAAGACATAGCTCAAAACTCCCATCTGTGACTTCTAGGCCAGGCCCCTTCCCTATCCCAAACCTCCACCCGATTTTTACACTGAAATATGACCCCCTAGAGGTAGTCATGCAAAACTACCGTTAGCAGTGCCATTCTGATGAACAGTGCCAGAGGGGCAGGAGTGGCTGGGAGTCACTTCTACCAGGCAACCTCTAGACCAGCGTATCACAAACTGTGTGCCGAGGCACACCCATGTGCCTCCTGACATTCCAAGTGTGCCGCGGTACGGCGCCAGCGTCGCCCGATTCGCCAAAGGCCTGCGTGTTTCCCCCTTCTCTCTAGCGCCCTCCGGCTTCCACCCTGGCCTCCTGGTCTCACTTTTAAAGCTAATTACAGCAGCCTGCAGAGGGTCTCCGGTAGGTAAAATTATTTTATTTTCAATATAGTGATTGAAAATGTGTCAGTTTTGAGAATTTATATCTGCTGTGTATATGAAAAATGAATGGAAAAAAATTGCATTACAATTAGTAAAGGGGGTGGGATCTGGGGCAGAGCTTGGGTGGGCCTAGGGAGGTCTGTGGTTGGGGTACTCAGTTGATATTTCTTAGACTTAGGGGGTGCTTAGCTTGAACTAGTTGAGAAACACTGCTGTAGGCAATCAGCTGGCGCCATTGGCTCTCTTCCCTGCTGGCACCCCCTACTGGCGTCTCAGGGCCCATCTGGAGCTCCTCTGCGTATACGCGGTTGTTGACGTGATAATGTCATGCATACGTCTGATGTCATCACGGTGACGTCCGCGCACATCTGGGTGCCTCAAGCCGTGGCCACTACCTTTAGCGTGCCCCGGCTTGAGAAAGTTTGAGAGACACTGCTCTAGACGATTAAGGAAGACAGCTTAGAAAAAAAGGACTGCCTAGTTCAGTCTCTGATACATAATAATATGGGATAAAAGCAGCGCTTCTTTAGAAAATAAAATATTTTGGATGATTGTTTGGAACAGAAAATTAATTGCAACACCTTATGGGCCCTAGGGAGAGCGGTTCTTCTCCCAAAGGGTAAGACATTAATATTGTTTCTGATTAAGAATCAGCTTTTAGAGTCCACTTTCATCGGTTAATCTTCTTCAATTCTGACATCATAGGTTATTTGTAAATGAGAGGTTAGCAAGGCAAAGATCAGTAACAATCCATTCCAGAGTGAAAGTGTGAGACACTTCTTCTCTGTAGACCTCCTCGTGACCTTTCATTTGAAGCAATTTCTTGCAATTTCTATGACACTTTGCACTTAGAAGCTCTTAAGAAAATCTACGGAAATGTGTGCAGAGAAATATGGAGGAAATCAATCCTAGATAACTACTGTACAACAAACCTCCAAAACAGGAAATTATATTTAAACCAAATTGATGGCAAGAAAATTTGTGTTGTAGATGGGCAGAGAAAATGTGCATTTCCATTGAACATTTTATAGATGTACTAGGCTTTAAGCTCGTTATATTAAAGGGTGCTAGAATAGATATGTGTGTCTGTTTCTTTCTTTCTCTCTCTCTCTCCTTGGCCGCTTTCTGTCTGTCTTTCTTTGTTTCTTTCTCTCTCTCTCCTTGGCCACTTTCTGTCTGTCTGTCTGTCTTTCTTTCTTTCTGACTCTCTTTCCTTGGCTGTCCACTGCTACCCCTTGCCTGATCCCCCTGTTCAGCAGTAGCCCTTCTCCCTTCCTTTTACCTCCCCCCTGTCCAGCAGCACCCCTTCCCTACACCCCATGTCCAGCAGCAGCCCTTCTCCCTTCCTTTTACCACCCCCCTGTCCAGCAGCACCCTTCCCTGCTCCCCCTGTCCAGCAGCAGCCCTTCCCTACTCCCCCTGTTCAGTAGCAGCCCTTCTCCCTTCCTTTTCCCTCCCCCCTGACCAGCAGCACCCATTCCCTACACCCCATGTCCAGCAGCAGCCCTTCTCCCTTCCTTTTACCACCCCCCTGTCCAGCAGCACCCTTCCCTGCTCCCCCTGTCCAGCAGCAGCCCTTCCCTACTCCCCCTGTTCAGTAGCAGCCCTTCTCCCTTCCTTTTACCTCCCCCCTGACCAGCAGCACCCATTCCCTGCTCCCCCTGTCCAGCAGCAGCCCTTCTCTACTCCCCCTGTCCAGCAACAGCCCTTCTCCCTTCCTTTTACCTCCCCCCTGTCCAGCAGCACCCCTTCCCTACTCCCCCTGTCCAGCAGCAGCCTTTCTCCCTTCCTTTTACCTCTCCTCTGTCCAGCAGCACTGTCCAGCAGCACCCCTTCCCTACTCTCAATGTTCAGCAGCAGCCCTTCTCCCTTCCTTTTACCTCCCCCCTGTCCAGCAGCACCCCTTCCCAACTCCCAATGTCCAGCAGCAGCCCTTCTCCCTTCCTTTTACCTCCCCCTGTCCAGCAGCACCCCTTCCCTACTCCTAATGTCCAGCAGTAGCACTTCTCTCTTCCTTTTACCGTACACCTTCCCTGCTCCCCCCTGTCCAGCAGCACCCCTTCCCTACTAATGTCCAGCAGTAGCCCTTCTCCCTTCCTTTTACCCCCACCTGTCCAGCAGCACCCCTTCCCTGCTCCCCCTGTCCAGCAGCAGTCTTTCTCCCTTCCTTTTACCTCCCCCCTGTCCAGCAGCACCTCTTACCTGATCCCCATGTCCAGCAGTAGGCCTTCTCCTTTCCCTGCTCCCCCTGTCCAGCATCTGCTAGCCCGGGCAGCCTTGGGGCTTTTGCTAGGCCGGCTCACCTCACATTATCGAAGTGGGTCGGCCTAGCAAATGCTCCGCGACTGCTGCGTTTGCTGGTCTAGGGGTGAGAAGAAGCGTCCCAGCAACGGCAGCACAGTAGTCAAACTGCCACCGCCGTCGCAAGCTGTCCCACGTGCCACAAGCCACCCCATGTGCCTGAAATCGAATTTGGCATGGAGGCACACATCATGCTGTCAGGGAACACGAAGTTGTAAGTGCGCATGCGTGCTTAGGATTTTATTATAGAGGATAGAATAAAGAGCAAGTAGTAAAAAACATGTATGGTTCTATTTGGGTAGATTAACTTAGTAAGAATAACAGAGGTATGAAATTGGAATTTGGATGTCCCGGTCAGGCATCTAAGTGCTGGTTTGAGCAGTCCACAGAAACTGTGGTTCTAAAGTAAACACCTTATCACTACTACTACTAATCATTTTTACAGTGGCAGCAGAAGTACGCAATGCTCTACACATTATCCAAGAGGCCGCTGAAATGTTCTCAGCCCAACGAAGAAGATGTGGAGCCATGAAACTTACAAGTTATTCCACACTTTTCTTGACACTTTTTGTTTCAATTAGGCAAATGCATGTGGTAAATGTGCACAGGCAAAGGGAAACCAAGCCATTGTGACATCACTGATGAGGTTGGCTCTTAGGCAATGGTGTAATGAGGCATTATGACATCACAATACGAGGGTCCTATGAAAGGTACTCAGCCCAACCAAGAAGAAAATGATGTGGTCATGAAACCTACAAGTTATTCCATAATTTTACTTTTTTTAAGGTTTTTATATTTATTTACCTGTTATAAGAAATACAAGTTATTCCACACTTAGTTTTAAGGCTTTTATATTTATTTACCTATGTTATAAAAATTGCAATTTATTCCACACTTTTCTTTTTTTTAAGGCTATTTTTTAATTTATTTACCTGTTATAAGAAATGCAAGTTATTCCACACTTTTCTTTTCTTTTTAGGCTTTTTTTAAATTTATTTACCTGTTATAAGAAATGCAAGTTATTCCACACATTTTTTAAAAGGCTTTAATATTTATTTACTTGTAATATTATAAGAAATGCAAACAGAGGCCTTGGCATGTGACAATACAAATTTTGTTCAAACCAAAAGTACACTGATAAATCTCGCCATAGGTCACCATCTACTATCCAAAAGGAATTTCTCCTCGCACTCCATGCAGATGGAAGAGAAGGGGGATGTTCAAACAGAGCCTACCATTCAGTGTTACTGCAAGTTCGTGCTCTGCTCTTTCTGGCGCCATGCTTCTTCCATATATGTTGTAATGTCAGTCTTATAATGAGGAAAGTTAAGCTAACAATCTGTACGGTCCAATACGAGGCGTCTCTGAATGGTCCTCAGCCGAACCAAAAAGAGGATCATGTAGTGCCATGAAACTTACAAGTTATTCCACACTTTTCCTGACACTTTTTGTTTCAATGAGGCAAATGCATGTGGTAAATGTGCACAGGCAAAGGGAAACCAAGCCATTGTGACATCACCGATGAGGTTGGCTCTTAGGCAATGGTGTAATGAGGCATTATGACATCACAATACGAGGGTCCTCTGAAAGGTACTCAGCCCAACCAAGAAGAAAATGATGTGGTCATGAAACCTACAAGTTATTCCATAATTTTACTTTTTTTAAGGTTTTTATATTTATTTACCTGTTATAAGAAATACAAGTTATTCCACACTTAGTTTTAAGGCTTTTATATTTATTTACCTATGTTATAAGAAATGCAATTTATTCCACACTTTTCTTTTTTTTAAGGCTATTTTTTAATTTATTTACCTGTTATAAGAAATGCAAGTTATTCCACACATTTTTTAAAAGGCTTTAATATTTATTTACCTGTTATGTTATAGGAAATGCAAACAGAGGCCATGGCATGTGACAATGCAAATTTTGTTCAAACCAAAAGTACACTGATAAATCTCGCCATAGGTCACCATCTACTATCCAAAAGGAATTTCTCCTCGCACTCCATGTAGATGGAAGAGAAGGGGGATGTTCAAACAGAGCCTAACATTCAGTGTTACTGCAAGTTCGTGCTTTGCTCTTTCTGGCGCCATGCTTCTTCCATATATGTTGTAATGTCAGTCTTATAATGAGGAAAGTTAAACCGACGATCCGTACGGTCCAAGTTTATCAGAGGAGTAGTTATCCAACCAATCTCTTGAGCACTAGTTTGAGGCTCTGTGTATTTCTTAGTTGGCTCCAGAGTAACTTTATGAATCATGGACAGATAGGTGGGATTCACTTCTTGTTCCAAGTTATCATGCCAAGACATAGGCTTCCCAGTGACAGCATGAACTTGGTGGAAAGGATTGAACGCGTACTCGGTGATAAGCTTCTGGTAGCGCTGCTCCTTGCGGACCATCTCACGGAAGATGGCTACCTCATGCACCTCGTTCTTGACCTGATTCACCGACCGCCCTGCCATCGCCGAGGTCCCTCACCCCCGAGCACCGGGATTCACCCTCTGTCACCTCTCAGAACAACCTTTCGCCCACAACTTAAGACGAGACTTTTCTTGAGACTTTTTGTTTCAATGAGTCAAATTCATCTAAGTAAATGGGCACAAGTATAGGGAAACCAAGATATTGTGACATCACCAATGAGGTTGGCTCTTAGGCAATGGTGTAATGAGGCATTATGACATCACAATACGAGGGACCTATGAAAGGTACTCAGCCCAACCAAGAAGAAAATGATGTGGTCATGAAACCTACAAGTTATTCCATAATTTTACTTTAAGGTTTTTATATTTATTTACCTGTTATAAGAAATGCAAGTTTTTACACACATTTTTTAAGGCTTTTATATTTATTTACCTGTTATGTTATAGGAAATGCAAACAGAGGCCATGGCATGTGACAATGCAAATTTTGTTCAAACCAAAAATACACTGATAAATCTCGCCATAGGTCACCATCTACTATCCAAAAGGAATTTCTCCTCGCACTGCATATAGATGGAAGGGAAGGGGGATGTTCAAACAGAGCCTAACATTCAGTGTTACTGCAAGTTCGTGCTTTGCTCTTTCTGGCGCCATGCTTCTTCCATATATGTTGTAATGTCAGTCTTATAATGAGGAAAGTTAAACCAACAATCTGTACGGTCCAATACGAGGCGTCTCTGAAAGGTTCTCAGCCCATCCAGAAGAAAATGATGTGGAGCCATGAAACTTACAAGTTATTCCACACTTTTCCTGACACTTTTTGTTTCAATGAGGCAAATGCATGTGGTAAATGTGCACAGGCAAAGGGAAACCAAGCCATTGTGACATCACCGATGAGGTTGGCTCTTAGGCAATGGTGTAATGAGGCATTATGACATCACAATACGAGGGTCCTATGAAAGGTACTCAGCCCAACCAAGAAGAAAATGATGTGGTCATGAAACCTACAAGTTATTCCATAATTTTACTTTTTTTACGTTTTTTATATTTATTTACCTGTTATAAGAAATACAAGTTATTCCACACTTAGTTTTAAGGCTTTTATATTTATTTACCTATGTTATAAGAAATGCAATTTATTCCACACTTTTCTTTTTTTTAAGGCTATTTTTTAATTTATTTACCTGTTATAAGAAATGCAAGTTATTCCACACTTAGTTTTAAGGCTTTTATATTTATTTACCTATGTTATAAGAAATGCAATTTATTCCACACTTTTCTTTTTTTTAAGGCTATTTTTTAATTTATTTACCTGTTATAAGAAATGTAAGTTATTCCACACTTTTCTTTTCTTTTTAGGCTTTTTTAAATTTATTTACCTGTTATAAGAAATGCAAGTTATTCCACACTTTTCTTTTCTTTTTAGGCTTTTTAAAATTATTTACCTGTTATAAGAAATGCAAGTTATTCCACACATTTTTTAAAAGGCTTTAATATTTATTTACTTGTAATATTATAAGAAATGCAAACAGAGGCCATGGCATGTGACAATGCAAATTTTGTTCAAACCAAAAGTACACTGATAAATCTCGCCATAGGTCACCATCTACTATCCAAAAGGAATTTCTCCTCGCACTCCATGTAGATGGAAGAGAAGGGGGATGTTCAAACAGAGCCTAACATTCAGTGTTACTGCAAGTTCGTGCTTTGCTCTTTCTGGCGCCATGCTTCTTCCATATATGTTGTAATGTCAGTCTTATAATGAGGAAAGTTAAACCGACGATCCGTACGGTCCAAGTTTATCAGAGGAGTAGTTATCCAACCAATCTCTTGAGCACTAGTTTGAGGCTCTGTGTATTTCTTAGTTGGCTCCAGAGTAACTTTATGAATCATGGACAGATAGGTGGGATTCACTTCTTGTTCCAAGTTATCATGCCAAGACATAGGCTTCCCAGTGACAGCATGAACTTGGTGGAAAGGGTTGAACGCGTACTCGGTGAGAAGCTTCTGGTAGCGCTGCTCCTTGCGGACCATCTCACGGAAGATGGCTACCTCATGCACCTCGTTCTTGACCTGATTCACCGACCGCCCTGCCATCGCCGAGGTCCCTCACCCCCGAGCACCGGGATTCACCCTCTGCCACCTCTCAGAACAACCTTTCGCCCACAACTTAAGACGAGACTTTTCTTGAGACTTTTTGTTTCAATGAGTCAAATTCATCTAAGTAAATGGGCACAAGTATAGGGAAACCAAGATATTGTGACATCACCAATGAGGTTGGCTCTTAGGCAATGGTGTAATGAGGCATTATGACATCACAATATGAGGGTCCTATGAAAGGTACTCAGCCCAACCAAGAAGAAAATGATGTGGTCATGAAACCTACAAGTTATTCCATAATTTTACTTTAAGGTTTTTATATTTATTTACCTGTTATAAGAAATGCAAGTTTTTACACACATTTTTTAAGGCTTTTATATTTATTTACCTGTTATGTTATAGGAAATGCAAACAGAGGCCATGGCATGTGACAATGCAAATTTTGTTCAAACCAAAAATACACTGATAAATCTCGCCATAGGTCACCATCTACTATCCAAAAGGAATTTCTCCTCGCACTGCATATAGATGGAAGGGAAGGGGGATGTTCAAACAGAGCCTAACATTCAGTGTTACTGCAAGTTCGTGCTTTGCTCTTTCTGGCGCCATGCTTCTTCCATATAACTTGTAATGTCAGTCTTATAATGAGGAAAGTTAAACCAGCAATCTGTACGGTCCAATACGAGGCGTCTCTGAAAGGTTCTCAGCCCATCCAGAAGAAAATGATTTGGAGCCATGAAACTTACAAGTTATTCCACACTTTTCCTGACACTTTTTGTTTCAATGAGGCAAATGCATGTGGTAAATGTGCACAGGCAAAGGGAAACCAAGCCATTGTGACATCACCGATGAGGTTGGCTCTTAGGCAATGGTGTAATGAGGCATTATGACATCACAATACGAGGGTCCTATGAAAGGTACTCAGCCCAACCAAGAAGAAAATGATGTGGTCATGAAACCTACAAGTTATTCCATAATTTTACTTTTTTTACGTTTTTTATATTTATTTACCTGTTATAAGAAATACAAGTTATTCCACACTTAGTTTTAAGGCTTTTATATTTATTTACCTATGTTATAAGAAATGCAATTTATTCCACACTTTTCTTTTTTTTAAGGCTATTTTTTAATTTATTTACCTGTTATAAGAAATGCAAGTTATTCCACACTTTTCTTTTCTTTTTAGGCTTTTTTTAAATTTATTTACCTGTTATAAGAAATGCAAGTTATTCCACACATTTTTTAAAAGGCTTTAATATTTATTTACTTGTAATATTATAAGAAATGCAAACAGAGGCCTTGGCATGTGACAATACAAATTTTGTTCAAACCAAAAGTACACTGATAAATCTCGCCATAGGTCACCTTCTACTATCCAAAAGGAATTTCTCCTCGCACTCCATGCAGATGGAAGAGAAGGGGGATGTTCAAACAGAGCCTACCATTCAGTGTTACTGCAAGTTCGTGCTCTGCTCTTTCTGGCGCCTTGCTTCTTCCATATATGTTGTAATGTCAGTCTTATAATGAGGAAAGTTAAGCTAACAATCTGTACGGTCCAATACGAGGCGTCTCTGAATGGTCCTCAGCCGAACCAAAAAGAGGATCATGTAGTGCCATGAAACTTACAAGTTATTCCACACTTTTCCTGACACTTTTTGTTTCAATGAGGGAAATGCATGTGGTAAATGTGCACAGGCAAAGGGAAACCAAGCCATTGTGACATCACCGATGAGGTTGGCTCTTAGGCAATGGTGTAATGAGGCATTATGACATCACAATACGAGGGTCCTCTGAAAGGTACTCAGCCCAACCAAGAAGAAAATGATGTGGTCATGAAACCTACAAGTTATTCCATAATTTTACTTTTTTTAAGGTTTTTATATTTATTTACCTGTTATAAGAAATACAAGTTATTCCACACTTAGTTTTAAGGCTTTTATATTTATTTACCTATGTTATAAGAAATGCAATTTATTCCACACTTTTCTTTTCTTTTTAGACTTTTTTAAATTTATTTACCTGTTATAAGAAATGCAAGTTATTCCACACATTTTTTAAAAGGCTTTAATATTTATTTACCTGTTATGTTATAGGAAATGCAAACAGAGGCCATGGCATGTGACAATGCAAATTTTGTTCAAACCAAAAGTACACTGATAAATCTCGCCATAGGTCACCATCTACTATCCAAAAGGAATTTCTCCTCGCACTCCATGTAGATGGAAGAGAAGGGGGATGTTCAAACAGAGCCTAACATTCAGTGTTACTGCAAGTTCGTGCTTTGCTCTTTCTGGCGCCATGCTTCTTCCATATATGTTGTAATGTCAGTCTTATAATGAGGAAAGTTAAACCGACGATCCGTACGGTCCAAGTTTATCAGAGGAGTAGTTATCCAACCAATCTCTTGAGCACTAGTTTGAGGCTCTGTGTATTTCTTAGTTGGCTCCAGAGTAACTTTATGAATCATGGACAGATAGGTGGGATTCACTTCTTGTTCCAAGTTATCATGCCAAGACATAGGCTTCCCAGTGACAGCATGAACTTGGTGGAAAGGATTGAACGCGTACTCGGTGATAAGCTTCTGGTAGCGCTGCTCCTTGCGGACCATCTCACGGAAGATGGCTACCTCATGCACCTCGTTCTTGACCTGATTCACCGACCGCCCTGCCATCGCCGAGGTCCCTCACCCCCGAGCACCGGGATTCACCCTCTGTCACCTCTCAGAACAACCTTTCGCCCACAACTTAAGACGAGACTTTTCTTGAGACTTTTTGTTTCAATGAGTCAAATTCATCTAAGTAAATGGGCACAAGTATAGGGAAACCAAGATATTGTGACATCACCAATGAGGTTGGCTCTTAGGCAATGGTGTAATGAGGCATTATGACATCACAATACGAGGGACCTATGAAAGGTACTCAGCCCAACCAAGAAGAAAATGATGTGGTCATGAAACCTACAAGTTATTCCATAATTTTACTTTTTTTAAGGTTTTTATATTTATTTACCTGTTATGTTATAGGAAATGCAAACAGAGGCCATGGCATGTGACAATGCAAATTTTGTTCAAACCAAAAATACACTGATAAATCTCGCCATAGGTCACCATCTACTATCCAAAAGGAATTTCTCCTCGCACTGCATATAGATGGAAGGGAAGGGGGATGTTCAAACAGAGCCTAACATTCAGTGTTACTGCAAGTTCGTGCTTTGCTCTTTCTGGCGCCATGCTTCTTCCATATATGTTGTAATGTCAGTCTTATAATGAGGAAAGTTAAACCAACAATCTGTACGGTCCAATACGAGGCGTCTCTGAAAGGTTCTCAGCCCATCCAGAAGAAAATGATGTGGAGCCATGAAACTTACAAGTTATTCCACACTTTTCCTGACACTTTTTGTTTCAATGAGGCAAATGCATGTGGTAAATGTGCACAGGCAAAGGGAAACCAAGCCATTGTGACATCACCGATGAGGTTGGCTCTTAGGCAATGGTGTAATGAGGCATTATGACATCACAATACGAGGGTCCTATGAAAGGTACTCAGCCCAACCAAGAAGAAAATGATGTGGTCATGAAACCTACAAGTTATTCCATAATTTTACTTTTTTTAAGGTTTTTATATTTATTTACCTGTTATAAGAAATACAAGTTATTCCACACTTAGTTTTAAGGCTTTTATATTTATTTACCTATGTTATAAGAAATGCAATTTATTCCACACTTTTCTTTTTTTTAAGGCTATTTTTTAATTTATTTAGCTGTTATAAGAAATGCAAGTTATTCCACACATTTTTTTAAAGGCTTTAATATTTATTTACCTGTTATGTTATAGGAAATGCAAACAGAGGCCATGGCATGTGACAATGCAAATTTTGTTCAAACCAAAAGTACACTGATAAATCTCGCCATAGGTCACCATCTACTATCCAAAAGGAATTTCTCCTCGCACTGCATATAGATGGAAGGGAAGGGGGATGTTCAAACAGAGCCTAACATTCAGTGTTACTGCAAGTTCGTGCTTTGCTCTTTCTGGCGCCATGCTTCTTCCATATATGTTGTAATGTCAGTCTTATATTAAGGAAAGTTAAACCGACGATCCGTACGGTCCAATACGAGGCGTCTCTGAATGGTCCTCAGCCGAACCAAAAAGAGGATGATGTAGTGCCATGAAACTTACAAGTTATTCCACACTTTTCTTGACACTTTTTGTTTCAATGAGGGAAATGCATGTGGTAAATGTGCACAGGCAAAGGGAAACCAAGCCATTGTGACATCACCGATGAGGTTGGCTCTTAGGCATTGGTGTAATGAGGCATTATGACATCACAATACGAGGGTCCTCTGAAAGGTACTCAGTCCATCCATGAAGAGGATGATGTGGAGCCATGAAACTTACAAGTTACTCCACACTTTTTCTTTTTTTCTTTTTAAGGCTTTTAATTTATTTACCTGCTATGTTATAAGAAATACAAGTTATTCCATAATTTTCTTTACACTTTTCGTTTCAATGATATTAAAAGTGTGGAATAACTTGTTTCATAGCTCCACATCATTCTCTTCATGGTTGAGCTGAGAAATTTTCAGCAGCCCCTCGTATGAGGTATTTTCTCTGTCTCTAATGGGCTGACAAACTAAATGATAGCCAAGTTGATTTTTTCTCTCTCTACTCTATTTGCTTACCTCTCGGGGTAGATGAATACTATATATAAATGTCCATATTTAAAGCAAAACCATTCCTCTTCTCTAGGTGCAGTTAAGGGAACAATGTAAGTTTTGGGCCAAATAACGCAAGTTAAATAGCATAATTTTGTATTATTTGTCCGTAACACAAATATAGGGGCATTTAAAAAAAACTAAAACACCCAAATACCGGCATAAATCGGTACTTTGACATCCTAATTGCCAGGACGTCCAAGTGCTGATTTTCAAAACCGTCTTTCTGGACATCTTGCGAGTCGTTCTACCCGTTGTGCATCCATGACTAAACAGGGGTGTGTTGGAGGTGTGTTCTTGGCGGGCTTTGGGCAGACTTAGATTTGGATGTTGTAGTAATAATCAAACCTTTCCTAAGACGTCCTGGATGGAACTTAGATGTTTTCAAAGTGTCTGAGAGCTTGATGCACTAAAATCAGCGATCTCCGCTTAACCTGTTTTCACACCTTTAGTGACGATCGCTTTTACCGATCTGATGCACAAAATGGCCCACTGTGTGTTTTTTCCCTTGATTGCCCATTTTCTGATCTGGTCATGCAAATTAGTTAAAATCCCATGCAAAGTAGCCAAGCGATTGATGCACTAACATCGCTTGGCTATTTTTTTTAAAAAGGGGTTTTAGCGATCGGAAAACCCAACTGGTCTAGACTGTTGGTACCTGTTGTTGTTTTTTTTCAATGGCACAGATATTTTGCATGTTTTACACACACAAAATATCTGTCCCATGAAAAAAAATAATTAAAAAGTTCCCCACCACCAATAACGGCCCTCCCTCATGACCCCCAACAAACATGGCGTGAGAGAAAATTGGCAGGAGGCTGCCCACTCACTCATGCCACACAGAACACCTCCATGCCATGCCCCCCCTACATCAGGTACCCCCGAGCCATTGTCCCCCCTGAACCCCCCAAAAATGGCTCCCTCCTCCCCACCCCCGAACTTCCACATACTTTTTAAAAAAGTCGGAAGTAGGAAGCCCGTTCTGAGGCTCCTCCTTCGGACCCTCCAGCCCTAAATGACGGCCTTTCCCCTCCCCAGTGCATCATGTGATGCATGAGGAGGGGTCAAAAGCCCTAAATGGTTCAGTCACCTAAGGCCCCTCCAAAAGGGGAGGAGCCTTAGGCCTCTGTATCCAGTATATTGAGTGAGGAGCCTAAGGCCCTAACTTGCTTGGCCAATTGGCTTTACCAATCAGGGCTTTAGGCTCCTCCCTCAGTATTCTGATTGGCTTGATCAATTGGCTTGACCAATCAGGACTTTAGGCTTATCCCTCAGGGTAGCAGGGGGCGTCCAGTAGCAGGAAGGAGTGGGTATCCCTCCTGTCTTATTGGGGCGGTTCGGAGGATGGTGGCTCAGGGGTACCTGGCGCGGGGGGAGGGGTCATGGCGCAGGGGTGTTCTGCATGTCAAGAGGGAGTGGGCAACTCTCTTGCCTTGTTTTAGAGGGAAGGGGAGGAGATTGATTCGGGGGAGTCGGTGGCACAGGGGAGGAGGGTCAGTGCAGGGGGGGATTTTTTTCACATACACACACAAAATCTGTGCCATTAAAAAAAGCACTACCAGCAGTGACAGGAGGTTGCTTCCCCTGCCACTGCTGTTAGGGCTCTGCACATGTATCAATCGCTCACTGAGCGATTGATCTGTCACATTTGGTGTGCAAATGATTTGCACCTCCTTGCAAATCATTTGCATGCAAACTTGATAGCGCATCGATCGCTAATCGAGAATTGGCCAACAGTGATCCAGTCGGTATCTTTAGTGCATCTAGCCCTAAGTGCAAAAAAAGAACCCAAACTGACCACATGACCATTAGAGGGATTAAATAATGACCACCAAAATAAAGAAGATGATGTAGTGAGATGAAACGGAACCTGCCACAAATATAGATCAACCCACTTCCGAGTGGACTCTATAGGGGGCAGCACATACACATATGATGTTGAAATTAAAAGGGTTAATATCTTGATCCTTAACCTTTATTGCCACCTCCTCCTAAAATGAGGATGTCCGCTTGAAAATAGCTCCTCTAGAACCCTTGATAAAGCCATTGTAGGGCGAAACGGGTCCCGCCGGACTGGCTAGTAATTCTGCATAATAAAGATAAGTGACAAAACTTACTGTGATGATGCTTTATTAAAATTCAACCATAAAGTAAATTAGCAACAGTAAGATTTCTGCACAACATCAAGGAGGAGATTAACCCTTTTAATTTCAACTTCATATATGTATGTGTTGCCCCCTTTCCTATAGAGTCTACTCGGAAGTGGGTTGATCTATATTTGGAAGGATTAAGTAATGACCCCCCACACTCCCCCAGTGGTCACTGACACCCTTCCCCCCAAAAAAAACTCTGAATGAAACAGTAAATCCCTGTCTCTAGCGCAGCGGCACCTGGCATGGGAAAGCCTAGTAGAGCTGCACACAAGTGTCTTAAGTAGCCTGGTGAGTGGGCTAGTGAGCAATAGAGAGGAGGGCCCAGACCCATAAGATACTCTAACCACTACTTTTATGTTGGAACGTGTGATCCCTCCCAAATCCTATTATGCTGCCATATAGGTGCTACCTGCATCCATAAGAACTATAAGTTTGGGAGGAGTTTTTGAGGACTCGACATATATTATAAGAGGGCCACGGTGAGACTTACATCTGGCGCCCTTTATGTGAAGTTCACAGCAGTGCCCTCTAAGGCACTGTTCTTCAACCGCCGGTCCGCGGACCGATGTCGGTCCGCAGGAAATTTCTGCCAGTCCGCACAGGGCTGGCGAGATTGATTAACTTCAGTTTCCTGCCGGTCCGCGCAGGGCCAGCAAGATCGAGATATTTTGAGCTGGTCCGCACTGGGCAGGAGAGATCATGGGGAGCCTCCGACAGTGGCTTTCTCCCCTCTCTGCAGCTCTCCTTACTTACCAGCGCAGCGATTCACGAAGGCAGCCTTGGGGCTTTTGCTGAGTCGCGGCCACCTCTGATGATGCAACTTCCTCTTTCCTCAGAGGCGGCGCAACCCAACAAAGGACCTGAGGCTGCCTTCCTGAATCACTGCGCTGACAAGTAAGGAGAGCTGCTGGGAGGGGAGAAAACCACTGTTGGAGGTTGGGAAGCTGCTGGGGAAGGGGGAAAAGGGACAGCTGCTACTGGACCTGGAAAGGGAGAAGGACAGATGCTGCTGGGAGGGGAGGAGGGAAAGGAGTCTGGTAAGGTGCTGGCCAAGGTGAAAAAAGGGACAGCTGCTATTGGACCTGGAGGGAAGAATAAGGAGAGATGCAGCTGGGAGGGGAGGAGGGAAAGGAGTCTGGGAAGCTTCTGGACAAAGGATAAAAAGGGACAGCTGCTACTGGACCTGGAGGGAAGGAGAAGGAGAGATGCTGCTGGGAGGGGAGGAAGAGAAGAGAGTTACTACTGGACAGGAGGAGGAGGGAAGGGAGAAGGAAAAAAGGAAGGAAACAGCTGGCAGGGAGATTAAAAGTGAAGTTTTCAGTAAAATGTGGGGGGTTACAACCCCCCAAACCCCCACAACACGGCGCGATCTCTATTAAGTAAAGTGGGGGGTTCCCCCCACGCCCCCCTTCGGAGCTCTAAAAACAGTAATTTTCCACGCTGCGCTCAATTGTCTGCGCGCGCCTTTGTCCCGGCGCGCTTTTGACCCGACACCGTACATCGCTTAGAATTTTGAATAAGCGATCAATGAAATTTATAATAAAACTTAAACTTAAATAAAAACACAATATGGAGACTAGGGTTACCAGATTTTATGTCAGTAAAACCTGGACCCCTATGCCCGACCCCAGGCTCGCCAGTTCCACCCATCCCTGCCCCTGCTGCTTGCTCATTGGGCGGGAAGGCATCCGCACATGCGTGGATACGACGCCATAGCATCACACACATGCGCGCATGCATGAGGGCACCGCGTGTGCATGGAAGCTCGCTCCTGACACGATTTCTTTTCCAAATCCCGGATAAAGTGCTGGGTTTTGAAAAGCCGTCCGGACCCCCCGGACATGTCTGGTAACCCTAATTGAGGCACAACCCCCCCCCCCCCCCCCCCCCCCCCACTGGCAGCAATGTAGATGGAGGACTCCCGCTTAGCTTAGAGGGAGCGGAGCCCATGCCTCCTTACAGTTATATGCTCTGGATTTTGTGTGTACAATGTCTAGAATGCAGATTAATAGCAGTTACTTGTAAAACTGCTAATTGGTGCCAGCACGACATTATAAAAATAGAGACTGTGATACTGAAACATAAGGAAAGAAAATGCATGACAACCCCAAAGGGTGAGCAGTGGGCTGAAGTAAGAATGTATTTATTTACAAAAAAAACTTCTATTCCGCTTATAGCCTGCGGATTACAGTGTTCCCATACACAAACCGAGAATAAAGTAACAGCAATACATCTTCGCAAAATAGGGTTACCAGAACTTCCAAATGGAAAATCTGGACCCCTAGAGCCATTCAGAGCATTCCATAACCGAGGCCCAGCCACCAGAGATGGCTGCCACAAGGAATAATGATGGTTTCTGACCCGGATCCTGCCAGTGGCTCCCAGGCCCCACTGGTGTACTCCTGCCACTCAGCCCAGAAAGAAATAAGCCACACCGAGTTTTCCCAAAACACAGCCAGTGCTGGATTTAATTGATAAAGATAATTGCACTCATAGTCAGGTCAGATGGCATAATTGAGCGATTGTACAAAACAGTTGGTGCCTCCGAGTTAAACCCAGTCCTTAAACAAAAGCACAATATTTAAAGTTGTGGCACTTCTCATAACTGCACCAAATTAGTTTGTCCTTAGAGCTAACATAGTAACTTAGTAACATAGTAGATGACGGCAGATAAAGACCCGAATGGTCCATCCAGTCTGCCCAACCTGATTCAATTAAAATTTTTTTTATTTTTTCTTCTTAGCTATTTCTGGGCAAGAATCCAAAGCTCTACCCAGTACTGTGCTTGGGTTCCAACTGCTGAAGTCTCCATCAAAGCTTACTCCAGCCCATCTACACCCTTCCAGCCATTGAAGCCCTCCCCAGCTCATCCCCCACCAAATGGCCATATACAGACACAGTCTGCCCAGTACGGGCCTTAGTTCAATTTTTAATATTATTTTCTGATTCTAGATCCTCTGTGTTCATCCTACGCTTCTTTGAACTCCTTTACTGTTTTCCTCTCCATCACCTCTCTCAGGAGCGCATTCCAGACATCCACCACCCTCTCCGTAAAGTAGAATTTCCTAACATTGGCCCTGAATCTACCACCCCTCAACCTCAAATTATGTCCTCTGGTTTTACCATTTTCCTTTCTCTGGAAAAAATTTTGTTCTACGTTAATACCCTTCAAGTATTTGAACGTCTGAATCATATCACCCCTGTCTCTCCTTTCCTCTAGGGCAGGGGTGTCCAACCTGCGGGCTGAGGGCCACATGCGGCCCCGTGAAGTATTTTGTGCGGCCCCAGTCGAGGGCGATGCAGTGTTTTCCTCTGCTGCCCCCAGGTGTTTACCGTCTTGCCGGCTCCCTCCTCCGTCTTGCTGCAGCGTTTGCACATTTGTGTGGCCCCAGAAAAATTATTTTCGGCCAATGCGGCCCAGGGAAGCCAAAAGGTTGGACACCCCTGCTCTAGGGTATACAGCTGTGCTGGAAGAGCAGCCATGCCCTAGTCCAACTGGCCAGGCTGTTTTTCCCAGAAGAAAACGTTAGGCTGAATAAAGCAACTTTCCCTCCAATCCTGGAGGTCTCAGGGCTACAGTCTTTTATAAACAATTCAGCAAACTAGGTACTACTGAGGCAAACAGTTCTCAACCTTAGAAAACAAAACAGCAACAGAAAAAGGCTTTTTTTTCCCCCTCTGGAGCCTTCTAGAGGGTTCCCCTTTTCCACAGGGCTCTTAGTTTAAAAAGTCCAGTCCGGGCTTTGTAACCCCTTCTAGGTCACACAATTTCCCAACACAGGAAAAATAGAAAGAACACAAAAGGCAAAACTAACTTTCACAATACTGCCGGTCTTCTCCCTCAAAAACCCCGGCTCACATACTTGAGAGGAAAACATTCAAAACCCCAGCTTCTCTTACTGTCCCCCAGAATGCAGGAAGCGTCTGGCTTTCCTTATACCGTTCATTCAGCTGAGTCCGTTTCAGAAGGCATAACCCAGGTGCCCTGGGCTCAGGTTTCAGCCCAGAGAGAATTACACGCGGTCAGCAAGCAGAGCAGCAAACTTCCTCAATGATACCATGGAAACTCTGACCCGCTTTACACGCTGTACCACCATGCCTGGCCTCTAGCCTAGGCAAATCCTCAGCAGGGAAATCTCCGTCCTTACTGTTCCTTTGGACTCTCCCAGCCCTTGCTAATCTGCTCTCTCTCAGCTGTTCCTCTCCTCCAGCTCTCCTCTCCTCCCAGTTCTTATCAGGAATCAAAAGGCATGCCTTAACATGCACCCCCCCACACTCTCCTCTCTGTCCCCGCTATGCTGGAGGATAAGGGCTCACATGTGTCAGGCCCCTCCCCCTAATTACAATCAGTGAGCTCCTCCCAGTTCTTATCAGGAGTCAAAAGGCATGCCTTAACACGACCCCCCCCCCTCCCCGGCTCTCCTCTCTGTTCCCCCCCCCCAGCTCTCCTCTCTGTCCCCGCTTTGCTGGAGGATAAAGGCTCACACGTGTCAGGCCCCTCCCCCTAAGTCAGTGAGCACAGCAGAGGCCCCTCCCCCAATCAGTGAGCACAGCAGAGGCTTCCTGGCTTGAAGCCAAAGTATTTCTCTGTCTCTCCTTAAAGGAACAGGATTAAAAGGTGCAGCACAAGTCTATCCAACTTTCCCCAACTGCACTGCTCTAGGCTTGAGGGGAAACCTTAACCCTTTCAGGACCAAGGGACATATTTGTCCCATAACTTTAAAATCCTATAAATTTTGATTGGGATAGTCTACAGTTCTAAATTTGATATGTACGGATTCCATAGGATACTGCCTTTATGTAAACAAACTGGTTCCGACATTCATTCATTAGTGTCGTTGCTAGATTGACTAGAAGATTCACTTGCCACATTGTCCATAAGCCAGAAGTGTGATTTTTTAAAATAAAAATAATGATATTTCACAAAAAAATCACTTTTTTGGCATCTGCAAGCCCTTTTTACCATAAAAATGTCGTCAAAACCACAAAAATTGGCCTACGATCCTTATGGTCCTGAAAGGGTTAAAGACACCATCCCTCTCTAACCCCGGTTCCTCCCTGCTCTTTCCTCTTGGCACAGGAAGCAAACTAAAGGCTCTTGGGAAGTGTAGTTTTCTGTACTGCAATACTGGTTTAAACCTAGGTCAGGGGTGTCCAACCTGCGACCCAAAGGCCGCATGCGGTCCCGTGAAGTATTGTGTGAGGCCCCGGTCGAGGGCGATGCAGTGTTTTCCTCTGCTGCCCCTGGGTGTTTACCGTCTTGCCGGCTCCCTCCTCTGTCTTGCTGCAGCGTTTGTGCGGCCCCAGAAACATTTTTTTCAGCCAATGCGGCCCAGGGAAGCCAAAAGGTTAGACACCCCTGACCTAGGTTCTTTGGAGGGCACAGAGACTGGTTGGGTGCTTGGCACAGAATCTCTAGCACCCTGCCCGGGCTCCCTGCCACACCATGCTTCATAAAGGATGCTCAAGCGACAACCTCATTGTTGACTGTGACCGCAAGGAACATTTTTGGTACAATTGTGCTTCTCCATGAATTACATTGTATATTACGAACCAGGCGGTGAGAATGACCTGCAATCAGATGGCTGGACACGTTGAAAACAACCATGGGGGATGGACCTTTCCGGACTAGCGCAAAACCAATTTCTTTTTAGATCCGCAATTCATCAAGTCGCTAGGACTCGAGCGCGAGCTGATGGCACCGAACAACATCATTACCGTCAGACTTTTGAATTCAATATGAAACATGACAGGCAACCAGTGTAACTGTTTCAAAACTGGGGAGATACGTCGCGAACGGGAAAAAGTAATAATCAGCTTTTCAGCTGCTTTCTGAACTACTTGCAAAGCGTGCATCTTAGATTTAGCCATACCCAGAAATAATAAATCGCAAAAAAAAATCCACTTTGGATTACATTACTTTAGTGATTTCTATTCCGCCAATACCTTGCAGTTCAAGGCGGATTACAAAAGAAGTTATCTGGCCATTTCCAGAGGAATTGAAGAGATGAGGGGGGACATGATTGAGACATTTAAATACATCACGGGGCGTGTCGAGGTGGAAGAAGACATCTTCTTTCTCAAAGGACCCTCGGTCACAAGGGGGCATCCATTCAAACTCAGAGGAGGGAAATTCGATAGTGACGTAAGGAAGTATTTCTTCACAGAAAGGGTTGTAGATCACTGGAACAAGCTTCCAGAGCAGGTGATCAAGGCCACCAGCGTGCTTGACTTTAAGAATAAATGGGACATCCTAGTGGGATCCCTACGAGGGTCGAGTTAAGGAACTAGGTCATTAGTACTCAGACTTAATGGGGTGGGTCAGTAGAGTGGGCAGACTTGATGGGCTATAGCCCTTTTCTGCTGTCATCTTTCTATGTTTCTATGAGTCTTGCGGTGTTAGTTTGTCTTCAAGGATGTCTTGAATAAGATGGTTTTTATTTCTTTTCGAAACGATTTGTAGTCTGGAGTCGTTATCAGTAAACTGGAGAGTTGGTAGTCCAGTTTTGCTGCTTGAGTGGCTAGAAGGCCGTCGTAAAGCTTTTTTCGTTTGACATCTCTGACTGGGGAATTGGGGGAAACTATTTGAAAGTCTAGTACAGACAACATCGGCTCAACTCTAGATAATATTCTCAGCTACATACAAGCTCCATTAGCGACAAACATATGTCCCCGCATTGTCATACTAAGGAAAACTGATTATTTCACATCCTGCACTGTCATCTCTTTACATAGAAACATAGAAACATAGAAATAGACGGCAGATAAGGGCCACGGCCCATCCAGTCTGCCCACCGCAATGACCCTTCCCCACCTAACTCAGTGAATAGATCCCACGTATCTATCCCATTTGGCCTTAAAATCAGGCACGCTGCTGGCCTCAGTGACCTGAAGTGGAAGATTATTCCAGCGGTCAACCACTCTCTCAGTGAAAAAGAATTTCCTGGTGTCACTGTGCAGTTTCCCTCCCCTGATTTTCCACGGGTGCCCCCTGGTTGCCGTGGGACCCATGAGAAGGAAGATATCTTCTTCCACTTCGATGCGACCCGTGAGATACTTGAACGTCTCTATCATGTCTCCCCTCTCTCTGCGTTCCTCGAGTGAGTAGAGCTGTAACTTATCCAGCCTTTCCTCGTAAGGGAGATCCTTGAGCCCAGCGATCATCCGGGTTGCCATTCTCTGCACCGACTCTAGTCTTTGAACTGCAGGAATTGATCATCATCACCAATACATATCACTTCCGGGTTTTTTTGCAAATTTGGCATCTGAAGGAACCCTGGCTCATGTGGAGTCTGGGTACGCAGAGCTCTAAAGCCAAATCTTAAGTTTAGCTTTAAACTTCATAATAAAAGATTCAGGGAGCTTATTCCAGAGGGAGGGAGCCAAATAACCAAAGACTGGAGAGCACGGGAATGCCAAGCGGAAACCTTTAAAAGAGGGGATGGTGTAGCGGTTGGAGCTATATCTTCAATACTCTGAGGTGGTGGGTTCAAATCCCGTGCTGCTCTTTGTGACCCTGGGCAAGTCACTTAATCCCCCGCCCCAGGTACATTAGATAGAACGTGAGCCTGCCAAGACAGACAGGGAAAATGCTTGAAGTACCTGAATAGATTCATGGAAACCATTCTGAGCTCCCCTGGGAGAACAGTACAGAAACTTGAATAAACGATGTGAAAAGTTTCAGCCTCTGATAACCAGGGCTGGTATTGTGACGTCATAATGCCTCATTCCACCAATAAGAGCTGACCTCATCAGTGATGTCACAGTGGCTCATATTTACTGCATTCTGATTTCTAGTGTGTAGCAGTGGTTAAAAGAACAGACTCAGCACCCAGAGCTTGTGGGCTCGCACCCCCACCCACACTGCTCCTTGTGACCCTGGGCCAGTCACTTAATCCTCCAGTGCATTAGACAGACAGAGATAATGCATGACTGATTTATTATAATAATAATAATAATTTTATTCTTATATACCGCCAAAGCCATGATAGTTCGAGGCGGTTTACAACAAGATGAGCTGGATAATCAGCGAAGTGGTTACAATAAAGAGTTATCGAATATTGTCAATACAATGAAAGGAGCTGGACACAATACAAAGTCATCGAATACAAGCTTACAGAGTGGAAGAAGTGGAAAGTTATAAGATTCTTAGGTTACAAATCGATTAAACAAATTTGTTTTTACAGATTTTCTAAAACTGAGGTAGGATGAGGAATGCGTGATAATGCATGATAGAATCAGAAAATAATATTAAAGATTGAACTAGGCCAGTTACTGGGCAGACTTGTACGGTCTGCGTCTATGTATGGCCGTTTGGAGGAGGATGGGCAGGGGAGGGCTTCAATGGCTGGGAGGGTGTAGATGGGCTGGAGTAAGTCTTAACAGAGATTTCGGCAGTTGGAACCCAAGCACAGTACCGGGTAAAGCTTTGGATTCTCGCCCAGAAATAGCTAAGAAGAAAAACAAAAAAAAAAATTAAATTGAATCAGGTTGGCAGACTGGATGGACCATTCGGGTCTTTATCTGCCGTCATCTACTATGTTACTATGTTACCCAACCAATCGTTCCATTTACCTGCCTGGAAAGCAACAGTTCTGTCCAGGAATCTTTTGTAGTTTCAGGCCTTTGTAGTTTCAGTGGTATTTAAAATCCTTACCACAGCGTTTTCAAACGACAGTTGTCTTGTCCTTGAACCTAAAGTCACCGTTCATGAAAACCCTTTTGCTGTCCGATGCCATTTTCTCTCTTCATGGTGCTCCCGTTTATTAGGGGGTCAGACAACCAAATAAGGTTGGGGTGCACTAATGACACATTAATTGCCATGTGACATGCTTATCTGCTAAACCAAAAAAGGGGGTATTTCACCAATGCGGGCGATAAATTTGTTATCTCATAATGCATTACTTGTATCTCTTTTATTGCCTGCATGACTGCATTTCACTGGTTGTCAATTCTTCTCTTACTGTAAACCACTTAGAACTGTTGTGGTATTGCAGTATATAAAAATAAAGTTATTATTATTATTATTATTCAGCCAGTTGGACCCAACACAGGCCATGTTTTGGTTACAAGGTCTTCCTCGGGAGCCTTTTACGAAGCCGCGTTAGCGGTTTAACGCGCGTAATAGTGCTCCTCATGAGCAGGCGGTAATTTTTCGGCTAGCGCTAAAAATGTGCGTGCGATAAAGCCGCTAACGCGGCTTAGTAAAAGGAGCCCTTACCGTGCAGCACACAGGGTTCCTGATACAAAGGTGCGCTAGAGTTTTTAGCGCACGCGCCGGATTAGCGCGCGCTACCCGAAAAGCTACTGCCTGCTCAAGAGGGGGCGGTAGCGGCTAGCGCGCCCGGCATTTTAGCGCGTGCTATTCCACGCGGTAAGGCCCTAACGCACCTTCGTAAACGGAGCCCACAGTGCTTGCATATCCCAATTAAGGTGTCCTTTACCTATGCCACGCTATACTATGATGGACGCGTTAGCGTTTAGCGCACGCTAAAACGGCTAGCGCACCTGAGTAAAAGGGCCCCTAATTGATCAATGTGAATATTGTTCATTGCGGTGGTAAGTAAAACTCAGAAAAGAATTCTTATTCCAAGAGGTTTTTTTGCTTCATAGTAGACTAGGATTTGGAAGATCAATATAGAGGTCTGCACGGGAACGGGGATCGCGGGAATCCCGCGGGTCCCACGGGGGTCCCACGGGAATCCCCCCCTAACCCACGGGACCCCCAACGGGGACACCCCTCTGGCCCACGGGACTCCCGCGGGGACCCCCCTCTAGCCAACGGGACTCCCACGGGGATGGAAGGCTTTGGAAGTGGGGTTCGTCCATATAATATAATGGACACGTCAGCCTTAGTAAAAGAGGGGGTTTATAAGTTAATTACCTGAACAGAAAACAAAAAAAGGGTTCCACCAAAGAGATTCCACAAGGAAAACAGCAGCGCAAACACAAAAGAAACTGTGGAATTGATGATCCGGTCAGAAGTAATTGCTGCTTTTTATGGGGACGGGCGGGGATGGAGGTAATTCCTTGCAGGGATGGGTAGGGACGGAGAGGATCCTGACGGGGACGGGTGGGGATGGAGAGGATCCTGGCGGGGACGGGTGGGGATGGAGAGGATCCTGATGGGGATGGGTGGGGACGAAGAGGATCCTGGCGGGGATGGGTGGGATTTCTGTCCCCACACAACTCTCTAGATCAATAGCAGATTGCTACTGATTTCCCCGGTTTCCTGAATTGAGATGAATATTTATAGAGCCCTCGTGGCGGTTCATCTTTCCTTATGCATCAAATATCTTGTTTCAGTCCATGCTGAAAAGGTTTCTGTTTCTTTTATTTTTTTCCCCCACCAATTATTTTCAAAATACAGAACTGCTCAGGTGCCTCGGTAATAGTTCAGAGAAGGTGAAAGCATTTTGCACATCATGGTATACAGCTCAGCTTGCAAAGAGATATCCGGATGTCGTTTTCAAATCAGATTTTTGCCAACGTGTCCATTTCTCCACCTTCGAAATGTGTCGCACCTCTTCTGACTTTAAACTGGAGAGACCGGGCGTATTCTGCGGTCGGACAAAAAAACAGAAACATCGTCTAGGGCTTTGTACTTTGGAAACGTAATCTTTGTTGCACCCAATTTATTATAAGCATGGCTATCGAGCAAATGAACGGCTGCAAATTGACCTTCACAGGAAAAACACATTTTTGCAACAAGTATAACACACTTGAAATTGAAGATCTTATTTTAGACCATTCTCTCGGATCCTATTTATGAATTCTTGCTATTGTGTTGGAGTTGGAGCAAAAACAATCAAGCATCGTCTCCTCTCAACCAATTTTACGTATCCGATGTTTTATTTACTTCCCATCTGGTAATGGAAACTATCAAATTCACTTTTTTTCCCCCCCATTGGAAGTGTTTTATTATGTTTCAGTGTGACCAAATGAAGTTAATTTACAATCTGTCTTTTAAAAAAATACAGAAAATCATTTTTAGCAAGTCGCAAGTCCCCGAGTTTCATTTACTCTGATTTAATAATACACGCCTGCAATATACTCTGATCCATGATAAACTCTTTCTCTAATACTAATCATTTTCAAGGAATTGAAAGCAGGTGCGGGGTTGAACTCAAGTGGCTTATTTCCTTTCCTTTTTCATTAGGCTGTGACAAATTTCCTGCAAATAACAAAAATAATAATTTCCTGTAAATAACAAAATAATAATTTCTATAGCACTATCAGACATACGCAGTGCTGTATATCGGAACACAGAAGAGATAGTCCCTGCTCAAGAGAGCTTACAGTCCATTCAAGGCAGACAAACTAGACGAGAAGGTGCATCAATACACAGAGGTCAGGTGAGGGGAATTACAGAGGGAATGACAAGACAGACCCTGGTGCTTAGAAGGTGGGTTGGAGTTTGGAAAGTGGGCTTTGAGAGTCTGGATTTGATTACGGCCAGAGATGGAGCTTGACGTATCGAGTTTTAAGAATAAATGGGACATCCACGTGGGATCCCTACGAGGGTCAAATCAAGGTCACTAGCACTCAGACTCAAGGGGGTGGGTCAATAGAGTGGGCAGACTTGATGGGCTGTGGCCCTTTTCTGCCGTCATCTTCTATGTTTCTATGTTTGTTTCAGGCATACGGTGCAGCAAGGTAGGTGGGACAGATTCTGGAGCTGGCTGCAGAGGAGAAGGGTACAGAAAAGAGAGACTTATCCGGGGTGGGGGGGGGGGGGAAAAAGTGGGGGGAGAGATACTATTTAGACATGCAGATTTAGGGTACATTCTTATTGAAGAGAAGGTTAGCAGTGGGGTAGAAAACTGTAATATAGCCAAGAAGATAAGCTAGTTATGATGGTCATGTAAAGGTCATACAAACTCCGTGTCTGAAGATTACTCTCCAAAGTACAGTGTTGCCCCGGTCATTCGCGGTATTCTCCGACCGGGACTTCCTGCCCTAAAGTTGGGCTTCACCAATCAGGAGCTGCGTGTCAAAGCAGCTCCTGATTGGTGAAGCCTGACTTTAGTGCAGTAAGAGGCGGTCGGGGCATACCGCGAGTGAGTTCCTTCGCTCGCTGGCGCTCTAGCTGCCCTATCCTGCCTCTCCAGCTGCCCTCGCTTGCCTCCCCAGGCGAAAAACCGTATTTGTGTTTTTTCGATATTTGCGTGGGTTCCTGGAACGGAACCCCCATGAATATCGGGGGAGTACTGTCTGATTTCTCATTCTCATTCAGTCTAATTTCTGAGATTTCGGTCTTTCTTATAGTCATAGAATAAGGGTCTATCGTAGGAAGCAGAAAGAGAAGGAAGAAAGATTAACAAAGTGGCTGACATTCTGAAGATTTATGTGGATACAATTTTTATCTATAGTAATAAAACGCTAAGTGCGCAAGCGCACTCTCACCGTGTGTTCCCTGAAACATAGAAACATAGAAGATGACGGCAGAAAAGGGCTACAGCCCATCAAGTCTGCCCACTCTGCTTACCCACCCCCTGTCAATGCCCTAATGACCCAATTTCCTTATCCCACATGGGTATCCCATTTATTCTTAAAGTCTGGCACGCTGTCTGCCTCGATCACCTGCACTGGAAGCTTGTTCCAATGATCAACCACTCTCTCTGTGAAGAAATACTTTCTGGTGTCTGCAGCAGCCACTCTCTCCCCCTCTCCCTATTGGCTAAGGCTCTTAACATTTGCATCTCCTATTCCTATAGGCTAAGGCTCTTTACACCTGCATTGTGATGTCATAGAACTTTCTGATTATAGAAACATGATGGCAGATAAAGGCCAAATGACCCATCATAGAAACATAGAAGATGACGGCAGAAAAGGGCTACAGCCCATCAAGTCTGCCCACTCTGCTTACCCACCCCCTGTCTATGCCCTAATGACCCTCGTAGGGATCCCACATGGGTATCCCATTTATTCTTAAAGTCTGGCACGCTGTCTGCCTCGATCACCTGCACTGGAAGCTTGTTCCAATGATCAACCACTCTCTCTGTGAAGAAATACTTTCTGGTGTCGCCATAAAATTTTCCGCCCCTGAGTTTGAGCGGGTGCCCTCTTGTGGCCGAGGGTCCCTTGAGAAAGAAAATATCATCTTCCACTTCGACACGTCCCGTGAGGTACTTAAATGTTTCGATCATGTCTCCCCTCTTCCTACGTTCCTCAAGAGTGTAGAGCTGCAATTTGTTCAGTCTCTCTTCGTACGAGAGACCCTTGAGCCCCGAGATCATCCTGGTGGCCGTCCATTGAACCGATCTGATCTGTTGGGATGTGCTGGCAAGAGTGCGCATGCGCGTTTACTTCGTATCCGAAGGTGCGCTAGAGATGCGACAGGCGCATTTGGCGGCGGGACATTTAGAGGCAGCCACAGAGGGGGGAAAATAAAAGTGTACCATAGTCGTCAGAGGGCGCGGGGCAGCGGTACGGGAGTGACAGAAAAGGAGAAGCGAGAGTTGGTGTCACTCGGAGACGGCTGCCGCAGCCCCTGTCACCGCCTAGGCCTCCCGGCTACTCACACGCACCCTCCAAAGGGCTGGGGCACAAAGAGCGCCTCCTGCCACCCCCCCTCCCCGGGATGAACCGAGAAACGGAGCCGGCCCGGCCTCTGCGACAGATCCGAGGAGCCCAGCAACTTTCCGCCCCGGCTCTTGTGCTGACCCCGCCACCCGGGACCTGAGTCCTTTGCCGTCCCCCACCTTCCCTTCCCGCGGTCCCGACTACGAATCTGGCGATTCCAGCAGCGTGTGCAGCAGTCTTCACACGCTGCTTCAGGCCCTTCTGCTGCCCTGATTTGCTCTGCCGCGTCTCTGATGATGTCATCAGGGATGTGCCACAGTAAATCAGGGCAGTAGAAGGACCCGAAGCAGCGTGTGAAGACTGCTGCACACGCTGCTGGAATCGCCAGGTTCGTAGTTGGGACTGCGGGAAGGGAAGGGAAGGGGGGGGGGCGGGAAGGGACTAAGGGAGCCGGACAGACCGTGAGAAGGGAAAGGGGGGGTAGAGGAAATGCTATTGCTGCTGCACAGGGAAGTGTTGTGGGGGGGGGAGGCAAATGGAGGGGGAGGGAATGCTGCTTTGGCTGCTGCACAGGGAAGTGGTGGGAGAGAAATGCGGTTGCATAGGAGGAAGGGAGACAGAAAGAAAAGAAGAAAGACCCAGGGGCAGGGAGATACACAGAAAGACAGACAGACAAAGGGGGCCAGGGACAGAGATAGACAGAAAGAAAGACAGCGGGAGGGAGAGAGAGACAGAAATAAAGACAAACAGACATATATTCTAGTGCCCGTTAATGTAACGGGCTAAAATACTAGTTTTATTTATAAGACTTACTGTATATCTTCCATGCCCAACAATCTATGCGGGTTAAAATATACATACACATTCAATAACAGACAAACTCTTTAAGGAAAGATCATTCTGTAAAATCTTTATAACAACAATCTACAATCCAAAAGTTTAAAATCAAGCAGAATTCAAATAGACCAACCACAAATATTATCGAAGGGTTCCTGGACAAAGTAATTTTTTCAAAGACTTACAAACAGTTAAATACATTGAAATCTTACGGATGGCGTCAGGTGAGGGCCACCACCTTAGAGCGAATAGTAGATTTAGCAATTGGCCTTAATGAAGGTACTTCCAAAAGATGCTGAGATTCAGACCGCAATGCATACGAGAGCGCGTATGGTGTAATGAAATCATGTTACACCCACACGGGAAGGCATTCTATAAATGGGGCACCAACATTAATGCAACTGGAACCTTGTCTAAATGCCGGCATCCAACTCTAGACGTACATAGTAACATAGTAGATGACGGCAGATAAAGACCCGAATGGTCCATCCAGTCTGCCCAACCTGATTCAATTTAAATTTTTAAATTTTTTCTTCTTAGCTATTTCTGGGCAAGAATCCAAAGCTTTACCCGGTACTGCCGAAATCTCTGTTAAGACTCACTCCAGCCCATCTACACCCTCCCAGCCATTGAAGCCCTCCCCAGCCCATCCTCCACCAAACAGCCATATACAGACACAGACCGTGCAAGTCTGCCCAGTACTGGCCTTAGTTCAATATTTAATCTTATTTTCTGATTCTAGATCCTCTGTGTTCATCCCACACTTCTTTGAACTCAGTCACAGTTTTACTCTCCACCACCTCTCTTGGGAGCGCATTCCAGGCATCCACCACCCTCTCCGTAAAGTAGAATTTCCTAACATTGCCCCTGAATCTACCACCCCTCAACCTCAAATTATGTCCTCTTGTTTTACCATTTTCCTTTCTCTGGAATAGATTTTGTTCTATGTTAATACCCTTCAAGTATTTGAATGTCTGAATCATATCTCCCCTGTCTCTCCTTTCCTCTAGGGTATACATATTCAGGGCTTCCAGTCTCTCCTCATACGTCTTCTGGCGCAAGCCTCCTATCATTTTCGTCGCCCTCCTCAAGTCTTCTTACGTCCTTCGTCAGATACGGTCTCCAAAACTGAACACAATACTCCAAGTGGGGCCTCACCAATGACCTGTACAGGGGCATCAACACTTTCTTCCTTCTACTGGCTGCGCCTCTCTTTATACAGAAATGAGGTGGTTCCATAACCCCACATGCAACTTTTAGAAAGGCCCCTGCTAATCTCCTGGCCACACCCCATTTCAGTGTGCACAAGGGCATTTAGGGGTGTGGGGTTAAAGAATAGGACATAGGAATTCACTACAGTATAATAATTGATTAACATCAATTAATTGTAATTCATTGCTTCATAAGCTAATTTATTTGTGCTCAGATCGAAAATTTCAGCACCATATATAGACTTCAGGGAATAGTGTATTCATTAGGCTTTAAAAATATCCCTCCCTGTATCCAGGTATCCAAAATCACTGTGCAGATAAAATTACCAGGATATAAAGAGCAAACATGAGAGCCCCTCGCCTGGGAATATTTATTTATTTATTCATTCAATTTTCTATGCCATTCTCCCAGGAGAGCTCAAAACAGTTTAAATGAGTTTATTCAGGTACTCAAGCATTTTTCCCTGTCTGTCCCGGTGGGCTTACAATCTATCTAATGTACCTGGGGCAATGGGGAGATTAAGTGGCTTGCCCAGGGTCACAAGGAGCAGTGGGGATTTGAACCCACAACCTCCGGGTACTGAGGATGTAGCTTTAACCACTGCGCCACTTTGGAAATAAAAATGTATCAAAATGAGCCAACTAGAGGACATTCAAGCCATTGTGACATCAGTGATGAGGTTGGCTCTTAGGCATTGGTGGAATAAGGCATTGTGATATCACAATACCAGCCCTGGTTATCAGAGGCTGAAACTTTTCACACTATTTATTTATTCAACTTTCTATACCATTGTCCCAAGAGAGCACAGAATGGTTTACATGAGTTTATTTAGGTACGCAAGCCCTTGCTGGGCTCACAATTAGAGAATGACACAGGGAAAAAATCTGTCCCCGTCACCGCCCCGTCACCGGCCCACCATCCTCTGCACCGCCCCGTCACCGCCGATCCCTTCACCTCCCCGTCACCGTCACCGCCATCCCTTTCACCGCCCCGTCACCGCCACTGCCATCCCATTCACCGCCCCGTCACCGTCCCCGCTGCATCCATATAAGCCTTTTTCCTTTCACTCCCTCCTTCCAATTTGAGCCGGGAACACTAGCGATCGCACGGTCCCCGCGGCCACTACCTGCCTGCCCGGTCGATCCTGGTGTTTGGCCGGCTCTCTCCCTTCTCCTCACCTTGGTTTGTGGGTTTTCTTTTTCGGCAACCTGTGCGCTTTCCCAGGGAGCCGCACACGCGCGGCTGCTCAGTGTTCGATCTTCTGCTCTGCTGCAACTTCCTGTTTCCGGTTGCGTCAGAGCAGAAGATCGAGGCTGAGCAGCGGCGGGTGTGCGCGGCTCTCTGGTAGCGTGCGGGTCGCCGAGGAGGAGGATCTGCGGACTGGGGTGAGGAGAGGGGAGAGAGCTGGCTGGACACTGGAATCGATTGGGCGGGCGGGTGTGAGCTGCGGGGACCGCGCGATCCTTCATGCCTCACTGCGGGGGACAAGACCATTCACCGCCCCGCGTCCCCGTCGCCGCAGCGACTGCTAGTCTTCTTCCCCGTTTTCGGCGGGTGACCCGCGGCTAAAATGCGGTGGCCGCGAGTAAACCGCCACCGTGTCATTCTCTACTCACAATCTATCTAATGTACCTGGGGCAAGGGGGGGATTAAGTGACTTGCTCAGGGTCAGAAGGAGTAACAGCATGGAAAGACAATGGAGATGTCTTTACAACCAAAAAAAAAAGGTCTTTATTGGAAACAGTAGGTCTCAGTTTTGGCGTGTGGTTCTGCTTTAATAATGATGGCTCTGTATGATGTTTTTAATTGTTTATTTTGGTTCTGTTTTCCAATTATGCTGGCCTTATTTTATGCTTTATTTACATAAAACTTTATGGTTTTCTATGTCAGATTTTTTAGGATAACTTTACGAAATGTTTTATGATTTTAACTCTTCCCATAGTGTGTCGCCCGTTGAAGACGTTTTCTAAACGCCAAAACTGGGATCCACTGTTTCCAATAAAGATTTTTTTTTTTTTGGTTGTAAAGACATCCTCTTTGTCTTTCCGTGTTGTTCAGGAAATAAAGAGGTCGTGGCTAAAGGTGAAGAGAGGGTAGGCTGCTTAATTTAAACAGCCAAAACCACATTAGAATCATATTCACTTAAAATGAATTTTCCTCCGTTTTTGAGCATTTTTTTCCCCATTTTTGACAATTTTTTTAGGTATATATTTGTATGTGTAGAAGAACTTTTTAAAGATGCATATTGACTTTAAGTAGCCGAACACTGTATGGGAGAAGGCAATGGTGAACCACTCCTATACTCCTGTCCACAGGGTGGATTCCTCACTGTGCGTGTTAGAACATAAGAATAGCTTTACTGGGTCAGACCAATGGTCCATCAAGTAGCCCATTCTCACGGTTGCCAATCCAGGTTCCTAGTACCGGGCCAAAACCCAAGCAGTAGCAACATTCCATGGTACCGATCCAGGGCAAGCAGTGGCTTCCCCCATGTCTTTCTCAATAACAGACTATGGACTTTTCCTCCAGGAACTTGTCCAAACCTTTCTTAAAACCAGCTACGCTATCCGCTCTTACCACATCCTCTTGCAACACATTCCAGAGCTTAACTATTCTCCGAGTGAAAAATTATTTCCTTGTAACTTCATCGAGTGTCCCCTGGTCTTTGTCATTTTTGACGGAGTGAAAAGTCGATCCACTTGTCCCCATTCTACTCCACTCAGGATTTTGTAGGCTTTAATCCTATCTTCCCTCAGCCGTCTCTTTTCCAAGCTGAAGAGCCCCAACCGTTTTAGTCTTTCTTCATACGAGAGGAGTTCCATCCCCTTTGTCATCTTGGTCGCTCTTCTTGGAACCATTTCTAGCGCCACTATGGGCTCCTTTTACGAAGATGCGCTAAGCGTTTTAGTGTATGCACCGGATTAGCACACGCTAGCTGAAAATCTACCGCCTGCTCAAAAGGAGGCGGAAGCGGCTAGCGTGTGTGGCAATTTAGCGAGCGTTAAGGCCCTAACGCGCCTTCGTAAAAGGAGCCCTACATCTTTCTTGCGATAAGGAGACCAGAATTGAACGCAATACTCCAGGTGAGGTCGCACCATGAAGCGATATAGGGGCATTATGACATTCTTAGTCTTGTTAACCATCCCTTTTTAAATAATTCCCGGCATCCTGTTTGCTTTTTTTGGCCGCTGACGCACATTGGGTTTTACTGCGAGTCGGTGGCTGACTCGGGAGCATGATCCATCCATTGACTATACAGTATGTGCATTAACTCCTAGGTATACAGCATACAGGTATAAGCAATTTGCACACATGAATTGAATGCATACTTCTGAATTTACACCCCTGGACTGCACCATTTTGACCGCTATGAAATTTGTACAAACAATATTAAAGGTTACATTTTTTTTTTTAGTGTCCATGTATGTTTATTGAAATTTCTTATTTCAAAAAGTTATTAACAATACAAGAAATACATAAACATAGAAACATAGAAAAAAAAGCGGCAGAAAAGGGCTATAGCCCACCAAGTCTGCCCATTCCAAGCATCCCTCCTCCCTGAGTTTACTCCCTTAAAGATCCCACGTGAGTATCCCATTTTCTCTTAAAATCCGTCACGCTGCTGGCCTTTATCACCTGGAGTGGGAGTCTGTTCCAATGATCCACCACTCTCTCGGTGAAGAAGTACTTCCTGAAGTCGCCATGAAACTTCCCTCCCCTGACTTTCAGCGGATGCCCTCTGGTGGTTGAGGGTCCCATGAGCCAGAAGATATCATCTTCTGACTCGATGCGTCCCGTGATGTACTTATATGTTTCAATCATATCTCCCCGTTCTCTTCTTTCCTCAAGTGAGTACAGCCGCAATTTCTTTAGTCTTTCTTCATACTTGAGCCCCAAGACCATCCTGGTGGCCGTTCGTTGAACCGACTCGATCCTCAGCACGTCCTTTCGGTAGTGTGGTCTCCAAAACTGAACACAGTACTCCAAGTGAGGTCTCACCATGGCTCTGTACAACGGCATCATAACTTCAGGTCTCCTGCTGACGAAACCTCTTCGGATACATCCCATCATTTGTCTTGCCCTGGAGGTGGCCTTCTCCACTTGATTGGCAACCTTCATGTCCTCGCTAATGATCACTCCCAGATCGTGTTCCGCCGTGGTCCTAACCAAGGTCTCACCATTTAGTACATAAGTTCTACGCGGGTTTCTCTTACCCAGGTGCATTATCTTGCATTTTTTAGCATTGAAGCCCAGCTGCCAAGTAGTCGACCATTGTTCCAGCAACAGTAGGTCGTGTGTCATATTATCAGGTAATAAGCTTTTGCCTACTATGTTGCAAAGTTTGGCATCGTCGGCGAACAGTGATACCCTTCCTCTAAGTCCCTGCGTCATATCTCTTATGAATAAGAGACACTAAGGGCGTCCCAATTGTAGACGGCGATAGGCGTCCTACCGCTGTCTAACCAACCAATTGGGATGTGCGCTTTAAAAAAAACAACAACAACCCGAGGCAGGCCATCTACACTGTTTGCGTCTGTCACAGGTGCAGGGAGGTGCCTAGGGCTGCTTAAGCTGGCCCAAGGCTGGGTGTGGGCGTGGTTTCACCCAGAAGCGGTCTTAGGCAAGCTTAGGTGGCCCAAGCCATCTACCTAGGGCCGTGATAGGTGCCTGAAATGCAAGCCAGTAAAATGCTGGCCTACATTTCAAATAGACACAGCCGCTAAACTGATCGCAGCAAGCAGATCTCCCTGCTGCGATCAGCTGAGCGTCCGCGGCCACAGTAAGGAACCCCACAGCAAGTCAGCTGGCAGGAGAGATGCCCACTTCCTCCTGCTGGCACTACCCACCCCCACCCAACATCCTTGGCAGGAAGGATGCCCACTCCCTCCAGCTGGCACCCTCTTGAACCCAAGGTGGTAGTAATTCGTGGTGGCATAATAGTTTTACTGAGATTCCAGTTGGTGCCTCTCGGATCTATCTGTCAGGGGTGCACACATTGTTTCTTAGGGAGGAAGGTTTTCACAGATTTCCTGAAGTTCCATAGACTTATAAGTTGTCCCCCCCCCCCCCCCGGGAACATTATGAGCGATCCTGATTGCATAAAACATTGCTCTACTGGAGGCGGAGCTTACCCAAGATGGCGGTCTGAGAGTGTCTGCGGAGACGCCGTCGCGCTCGTGGTGAGGGTTCCCTGGATACTATGGTGAAAAGGAAGTCGAAGATTCGGGTGTTCTCCGTCGAAGCAACGGCACCATCGGGCCCGATGGATGTTTTTGTGGAACACGGCTTGCGAACCACACAGCCGGAGGTTTCCACGGCTGGAGAGACCGCGCAAGCTGAGGCGCCGGATCTCTCCTTTGAGGCAGTCATTCTCTCTCTGGATGAGCAAAGACTGCCCAGCTGCCCCGTTGCGACGGAGGAGTCGTTTGTCGACGTGCCGGCTCGGGATGCCCTCTTGCTGTCCTCTCGGAGTGGGAGGACCGACCCTGGAAGGGGGAAAGAGGAGCTTTTAGGATCTCAGCAAGCGGTGAAGAGATCTCAGCAAGCTCAAGGAGACTCTTTAAGCACTCAGGAGGCTACAGGTACTTTGGGAGCCCAAGAAGTTTCTTTGATTTCTGAAGTGGTCCCTGGTACTCTGGGCACAGCAGGGAATTTTGGAACTGAGATTGTTCCCTTGCAAAGGCCTAAGGTAATTGCTATGGAATCCATATGGGAGGCCATATCAAATATGCAAACCTCCCTGGGGAGTCAAATTCAACAATTATCCTCACGCTGTACTACTGTTCTTTCAGAAAATTTGGAACTTAAAAATAAAGTATCAAGTCTGGAGAATAAAACGTGTGACATTGAGACTAAAGTAAAAACTTTGGAAGTACAAGCTCTAACTTGGGTCAAGGACAGAGCTAGTTTGCACTTTAAAAAAAGAAATGCTGGAAAACTCTGTTAGGAGAAGTAATCTCCGGATTATCAATTTTCCGAAAGTACAACCTATAACTGCCCTAGCTATGTTTAAAAGATATTTGTCAGAAATTTTGAAGGTACCAGAAACCTCGCATCCACCTCTCTCAAAAATATATTACCTTCCAACGAGAGCCAAATCTCAAAATCCAAACCTATATCAGCAGAATTTATCTGTTGATAGTTTGGATTTGACACAGTTTCTAGAGAAGTTGGATACTGAGGTTCAAGTCCAAGCACATTAATAGTGCAGTTTGCAATTGATTCAGACAGGGACTGGATGCTTAAGATGTTTTTTAAGCATAAAGATGTTCCATTTATGACAAATATAATAAGGATGTATCCTGATGTATCTCGTTCAACCCAGAGAAGAAGAAAGCAATTTCTAATACTGAGACCTCAGGCTGTACAATTAGGGGCAACCTTTGTCCTAAGATATCCCTGTAAGTGTGTTATGACATTTGGGGGCAATAGATATGTATTCTATGATCCACAGCAGTTATCTAAGTTTATTTATGACTAGCTGATGTCCCGGCGTTGCACGGGTATTTAATAATAGCAATAACATAGTAAACGGATTGAAATAAAGATACTTTATAGTGGTGAATGAAATTATTGTTTTACAGCTTAATAAAAAGTACAATATTCAAATTATAATGTGAAATATTTGACAAAATGAATACAATACAACTAACGCAAAACGTGATTATAAACAACAATTTTAGTTTCACCTCCTGGAGCAAGAACAAATAAATTCTTGGGTGAACCCACCCTTGATCAAGCAACATAGAGTTGTCCATGGGAAAAACAGGGGGATCTTAAATCCACTCCACAGTATGTAATAGTCTGTCCCTGTGATTTGTTGATTGTGATAGAGAATGCAAGTCTCACTGGAATTTGCAATCTCTTAAACTGAAAAGGAAGATGTGTTGCAAGTTTAGTTCAAATCGGGCAAGCCGTTTTTGCGTTGGCAGTTTTTTCCATTGACATGAATGGGTGAAATCTGAATTTCTGTTTGTAGCTCCGCCCACATGTGCAGGTGGGCTGCGAGACCCCCAGAACATATCACCCCAGGTAGTGAGGGATCTGCATACCAAGTTTCGTTCAAATCGGTCAAGCCGTTTGTGAATTACTGTGAGAATGGCAGCTTTTTACATTTTTTCCATTGACATGAATGGGTGAAATCTGATTTTCTGTTTGTAGCTCCGCCCACGTGTGCAGGAGGGCCGCGAGACCCCCAGAACATATCACCCCAGGTAGTGAGGGATCGGCATACCAAGTTTCGTTCAAATCGGGCAAGCCATTTTTGCGTTGGCAGCTCTTTACATTTTTTCCATTGACATGAATGGGTGCAATCTGATTTTCTGTTTGTAGCTCCGCCCACGTGTGCAGGTGGGCCGCGAGACCCCCAGAACATATCACCCCAGGTAGTGAGGGATCTGCATACCAAGTTTAGTTCAAATCGGTCAAGCCGTTTTTGCGTGATCGCGGCACATACACACATACACATACACATACATACCTCCGATTTTATATATATATAGATAGAGAGTCTTCATGAGCTTCTCTGATCTCAAGTTAGCTCTAAAAGATTTGTTCAAGAGCAGTCAGATCGCCTCTTTAGTTTGCCTTATGTTTAGTTTCTTGGATGCCTTATTTCAGTTTTTTCTTCAGCTTCGTCTCCAAAATTGTGGACTAATAATACGCTGTATAGGTTGATATCCTCTAAGCAGTTTGGAAATTTGATTTAATTTCAATGTACATTGTATGTTTGCTTATTGACTTGTAATTAGTGTCAATTATTAAAATTATAAATAAAGAAAAAGCAAAACAAATCATTGCTCTACTTTCTCTAATTCCTTATAAAATTGTCCCCATATTATATAAATTACAGCAGATACTAAATTAAGGGTTACCTGATTTCTTCATTAAAAAAAAGAGGAGATATGAACATAAGAACAAAAGAATTGCCGCTGCTGGGTCAGACCAGTGGTCCATCGTGCCCAGCAGTCCACTCCTGTGGCGGCCCCTAGGTCAAAGTCCAGTGCCCTAACTGAGACCAGCCCTACCTGCATTCGTTCCGGTTTAGCAGGAACTTGTCCAGCTTAGTCTTGAATCCCTGGAGGGTGTTTACCCCTATAACAGCCTCCAGAAGAGTGTGCCAGTTTTCTACCACTCTCTGGGCGAAGAAGAACTTCCTTACATTGAGTCCCTGAAGGGTGTTCTCCCCTATAACAGCCTCCAGAAGAGCGTTCCAGTTTTCTACCACTCTCTGGGTGAAGAAGAACTTCCTTACATTGAGTCCCTGAAGGGTGTTTTCCCCTATAACAGACTCCAGAAGAGCTTTCCAGTTTTCTACCACTCTCTGGGTGAAGAAGAACTTCCTTACATTTGTATGGAATCTGTCCCCTTTTAACTTTAGAGAGTGCCCTCTCGTTCTCTCTATCTTGGAGAGGGTGAACAACCTGTCTTTATCTACTAAGTCTATTCCCTTCAGTACCGTGAATGTTTCGATCATGTCCCCTCTCAGTCTCCTTTTTTCAAGGGAGAAGAGGCCCAGTTTCTCTAATCTCTCACTGTATGGTAACTTCTCCAGCCCCTTAACCATTTTAGTCGCTCTTCTCTGGACCCTTTCGAGTAGTACCATGCCCTTCTTCATGTACCGTGACCAGTGCTGGAAGCATTCCAGGTGGGGGCGTACCATGGCCCGATTCAGCGACATGGTAACCTTCTTCGATCTGTTCGTGATCCCCTTGTTAATCATTCCTAGCATCCTATTCGCTCTTTTCGCCACCGCCGCTGCACATTGCGCAGATGGCTTCATCAACCTGTCAACCAGCACACCCAAGTCTCTTTCCTGGGGAGTCTCTCCAAGTAATGCCCCAGACATCCTGTATTCGTGTATAAGATTTTTGTTACTGACATGCATCACCTTACACTTATCTATGTTGAACCTCATTTGCCAGGTGGCAGCCCATTTCTCAAGCGTGTGTATGTCACGTTGTAGATCTTTCCAATCCTCCTGCATCTTCACTACTCTGAATAACTTAGTATCGTCTGAAAATTTAATCACCTCACTCGGGGAGATATGATTCAGACGTTCAAATACTTAAAGGGTATTAACGTAGAACAAAATCTTTTCCAGAGAAAGGAAAATGGTAAAACCAGAGGACATAATTTGAGGTTGAGGGGTGGTAGATTCAGGGGCAATGTTAGGAAATTCTACTTTACGGAGAGGGTGGTGGATGCCTGGAATGCGCTCCCTAGAGAGGTGGTGGAGAGTAAAACTGTGACTGAGTTCAAAGAAGCGTGGGATGAACACAGAAGATTTAGAATCAGAAAATAATATTAAAGATTGAACTAGGCCAGTTACTGGGCAGACTTGTATGGTCTGTGTCTGTGTATGGCCGTTTGGTGGGGGATGGGCAGGGGAGGGCTTCAATGGCTGGGAGGGTGTAGATGGGCTGGAGTAAGTCTTAACAGAGATTTCGGCAGTTGGAACCCAAGCACAGTACCGGGTAAAGCTTTGGATTCTCGCCCAGAAATAGCTAAGAAGAAAAAAAAAAAAAAATTTAAATTGAATCAGGTTGGGCAGACTGGATGGACCATTCGGGTCTTTATCTGCCGTCATCTACTATGTTACTATGTTACTATGTTGTACCAATTTCCAGATCAATCATTTATAAATATGTTGAAGAACACAGGTCCAAGCACCGAACCCTGCAGCACTTCACTAGTGACGCTTTTCCACTCCGAGTATTGTCCATTTACCCTCACTCTCTGTTTCCTATCCGCCAGCCAGTTTTTAATCCACGTGAGTATTTCACCCTCGATTCCATGGCTCGCAATTTTTCGAAGTAGTCATTCATGCGGAACCTTGTAGAATCCAGATATACAATGTCGACCGGGTCACCCTTGTCTATCTGCCTGTTTACTCCCTTGAAGAAATGCAGCAAGTTTGTCAAGCAAGATCTTCCTTTGCTGAAGCCGTGCTTCCTGGTCCTCATCAGATCTTGTCCATCAAGGCGCTCAATGATGCGGTCCTTTATCAGCGCCTCTACCATCTTTCCCGGTACCGAGGTCAGACTCACCAGTCTGTAGTTTCCAGGATCACATCTCAAACCTTTCTTGAAAATCGGCGTAACATTTGCCACCTTCCAGTCTTCCGGAATCCTTCCCAATTTGATTGACAGATTGGCTATTAGTTAAAGCAGTTGAGCTATAGCCCCTTTCAATTCCTTGATGACCCTCGGATGGATGCCATCCGGTCCCGGGGATTTATCATTTTTAAGCCTATTAATCTGCTTGCATACCTCTTCTAGACTGACCATCAACCCTGTCAGTTTCCCGTCTTCATTTCCCGCGTATAGCCTGTCGGCTTCAGGTATGTTGTGTATATCCTCTTCGGTAAACACCCTACTGCCTTCGGTAAACACCCTTCTGTCCTTCAGATACGTTCCATTCTGCTCCCAGCCCCTTCCCCACATGAACCTCGTCTCTTCTTCCCCGAGCTTGAGGCTACGTCTGGAGGGCCTATGAGCATGTGTGGACACAACATGATGACATTACATGAATATATGTGACTTCATCACATCGCATCTGCACATGCTCAAAGGCCTTCCAGATGTGGTCTCAATCTCGGGGCCTTCCAAAACCCAGCCAAACTGCTGGGTTTTGGAAATGCATCCGGGTCATATGAATAGCCTTACTGGATCAGACCAATGATCCACCTAGTCCAGTATCCCATCGTCACGGAGGCCAATCCAGGTCACAAGTACCTGGCAAAAACTCAAATAGTAGCAGCAGTGGCTTCTCCCATATCTGTCTCAACTGCAGTTTGTGGCCTTTTCTCCAGGAACGGGTCCAAACCTTTTTTTTAAAACCAGCTACATTAACTCCTCTTACCAAATCCTTTAAAAAGAGGCATCTCTAGGTTTTCCCAGACATCTGGTAACCCTAATCAGCCACAAATGCTCATGATAAACATCTTGGGGGGGGGGGGTCAATATTTAGATTCCAGTAGGCAGGCCAACTAACTCTTGTGGTCAGCGTCAACTGCGTAAATTCTATGCTGGGCCGTTTCCAGTGACCAGCATTGAATATCTTGGGGGTTCGGGGTGGTCATTAAGACATTAACTGGCTAAGTCGATATGCAGCGCTGGCCGGTTAATAGGGACTAAAAATAGGACTGCTATTTCTGTGAGCAGATTTGGCCGCTAAGTTTAGCCGGTCAGCGTGGGATATTGCTGGGCATCACATGATATAGGGCCCTTTTAACTTAGCCGCAGTAGCGATGCTGCCGTGGTAAATGCACCAGATCCCCTAGGAATTGAACGGGCTTCTGTGAATTTGCTCCGACGCTGCTCCAACATTTTTAGGAATTCACGGAGCATTTAAGGGCAAATTCTATAAGAAGCGCCCAAACGTTAGGCACTGTTCAGCGCGATTCAAGTAAAATTGGGCGCTGTTTAGTGAATCGCGCTGAGCGGCACCTATTTGGGCACCTGTTTTGGAGGCGCCCATTAAATAGGCCAGCTCTAGACACAGTTAAAACTTAGGCGCCCACGCCAGCGCTTAAGAGCAGTGATTCTGTAAGAAGGCGCTTAACTCGTAGCCACGCCCACACCTAACATGCAGTGCGCCTATTTTTTTGAAGGCCGCCTAAATTTCTAGAGGCGCCTTGTTACAGAATCACGCTTTCTTGATAGGCGCCTAGGTTTCAATCACTGCTGATTAAAAAAGCTTAATCGAGCTTGTCGTTCAATTTAGATAGGCGCCTATCTAGTTGGGCGCCTCCGAAATGGGCGCCTAACTTTATGCGCTGGTTACAGAATTTGAGCCTTAGTGCTCTGGGCCATGGTATATACCTCTACTGCGGCTTAGTAAAAAGGAGGGTGGGGTGGTTAATGCGCCAGCATCGCTACCACGGCTTTGTCAAAGAGGCCCATAGCTAATTAACTTTAACTTCAAACTATGAATATTCAGTGGAGATAACCAGTTATCTTGCATTCAATATTCACAGTTAGCCGGTTAAATTAGGGTTACCGGATTTTCCCGATTGGAAAATCTGGACTTACGACCAAGCTCCCAGGCCCACCGTTTGCCCCATTCCGCCTGTGTCACGCCCCATTCCACCCCCAGATGGCATCCGTTACGTCCGCACCTAGAACATAAGAATTGGCATGGCTGGGTCAGACCGGTGGTCCATCGTGCCCAGCAGTCCACTCCCGCAGCGGCCCTTAGGTCAAAGACCAGCGCCCTGAGACTAGTCTTACCTGCGTACGTTCTGGTTCAGCAGGAACTTGTCTAACTTTGTCTTGAATCCCTGGAGGGTGTTTTCCCCTATAACTGCCTCTGGATGCCCCTTCCCGACGCGATTTTGAAGAAGCTTTTCAAAACCCGGACAAAGTGCTGGGTTTTGAAAAGCCGTCCGGACTCCCGGACGTGTCTTCGGAAACGACGACATATCCAGGGAAATCCGGACATCAAGCAACCCTAGGTTGAATGTTCCTTAACCGGTCAGTGTCATTTCTGGCTGGTTAAATAACACTGAATATTAACCAGCTTGTTTTATTTCATATCGTACTGTAATTTTTTTTGTAATTAAATTTTATTAAATTTACAACTGAAATACAAAAGGAATCTTAACCAACAAAAAATAAACAGTAATAAGAGCAAGCGGCTGCATTTGTAGTTGTTACATAGCTCAAATTATGATAGAAATTAATATCAAAGTAGATTCTATTGAATATGCAATAAGTTCACAAATGTTATAAAACGGTAGCATTGTCTATATGGGAACAATATGTATCTAGAATACTCCAACCTCCAAGAAATCGCGATATATGATTGTGCTTTAACGCAATGATTGCTTCATATTTTCTATAGACCTAAAGGGCTCCTTTTACTAAGATGCGCTAGAGGTTTTAGTGTGCGCATAGCGCACGCTATAATACTGCACGCACTACACGCTAATGCCTCCATAGAGCTTGTGTTAGTATTTTGTCGTGTAGCGCGGGGTTAGCGCGCGCTAAAAACGCTAGCACACCTTAGTAAAAGAAGCCCATAGAGCTCTTTTTATGAAGGTGTGCTAGTGGTTTTAGCATGCACTTAGCGTGTGCTGCATTGCCACGTGCACTACATGCTAACGCCTCCATAGAGCTTGCGTTAGTATTTTTTGTTTAGCGCATGGTTAATGCATGCTAATCTATAACGCGCGTGAAAAACACTAGTGCACCTTAGTAAATGGAGCCCTTAGTATTTTTCGTTTAGCGTGTGGTTAGCGCACCCTAAAAACACTAGCGCACCTTAGTAAAAGAAGCCCATAGAGCTCAATTTATGAAGATGCGCTAATAGTTTTAGCATGCGCTTAGCGTGCGCTACATTGCCATGTGCGCTACATGCTAACGCCTCCATAGAGCTTGCGTTAGTATTTTTTGTTTAGCGCATGGTTAATGCATGCTAATCTGTAACGTGCGTGAAAAACACTAGTGCACCTTAGTAAATGGAGCCCTTAGTATTTTTCGTTTAGCGTGTGGTTAGCGCACCCTAAAAACACTAGCGCACCTTAGTAAAAGAAGCCCATAGAGCTCATTTTATGAAGATGCGCTAATAGTTTTAGCATGCGCTTAGCGTGCGCTACATTGCCATGTGCGCTACATGCTAACGCCTCCATAGAGCTTGCGTTAGTATTTTTTGTTTAGCGTGATTAGCGCGCGCTAAAATGCTAGCGCACCTTAGTAAAAGAAGCCCATAGAGCTCTTTTTATGAAAGTGCACTAGTGGTTTTAGCATGCGCTTAGCGTGCGCTACATGCTAACGCCTCCATAGAGCTTGCGTTAGTATTTTTTGTTTAGCACGTGGTTAGTGCATGCTAATCTTTAACGCGCGTGAAAAACGCTAGTAAATGGAGCCCTTAGTATTTTTTGTTTAGCGTGTGGTTAGCGCGCGCTAAAAACGCTAGCGCACCTTAGTAAAAGGAGCCCTAATTTTGCGATCATTTAAAAAAAATTTTAATTTGATAGAAATCTTAAAGCTGCAGGCACAGTGAACAGATTGCTCCCTTTAAATTCTAGAAACTTTAAAAAAAAATCCCTCTATCCTTGCCCGATGCTAAAAAAAAAAAAAAAAAAAAAGATCAGAAACGGATGGACTAAGAAGTTGAGTATGAAGTGCATTTTTATTCTTCATCTGTGCTGGCTTCATTTGTCTTATGGCAGGAGACTAATTTTTCTCTGTGATGAGATGGGATATTAATGTTAGCTTTTCACCTCTGTTATCACTTATAATATTTATTTCACTTTCCTCTCCAAGGGATTGTGAAACTGCTATAATGAGCTCAATAAATAATAAGAAAAGAAGGATTGGACGGTGGGGGGGGGGGGGGGAGCTCAGTTGTAAAGAGGATTTATAAGCCGCAGAATGTCTTCAGTGGTTCTGTGTTTGCCGACTTTAAAAGTCGAAAAGGAACTTCCGCACGCTCAGGACTTTCTATCCTTGACGCAAGAGTAATCATCCTCTCAATTATGCTCCAGCAGCTACAATATGGTAATCCTGAAGCAGTAAAGAAAGGTCATTTTCAAGCCCCGATGCACATGAATTTCCAAATAGCACAGATAATTTTCATCAGATACTTGATATCGACTTCAGAGAAAATTATCTATATTACCTAGTGCGGGTAAATAGAAACCTTATTTGGCTTAAGCACTCAAGGACAGAATTAATGGCAGGCAGCATTTCTAGAGAAAGCAAACTACAGTAGAAGGCATTAGTGTCCCTGCTTTCCAATATGACCTATACATATTACTAAGGGGGTTATTTCAGAAAGACATTTCTGTGCGTAAAGCCTCTTTTACAGTGGGAAAAATTGATTTTCTATTTGAACTGTGCAGCGAAGACTTCGTTTAAGGAATGGAAAAGGACAAAAACGGATGAAAACTGGAAAAAGCACAAACATCAAAGCAGGTGCCATAAGGCGGTAAGAGGGGCCAAAAGGGATTACGAGGAAAAAAAGCCAAGGAGGCAAAAAATGTTAAGCCGTTCTTTCAATATATTAAGGGGAAACGACCTGCGATGGAAGCAGTGGGGCTGTTAGATGACCATGGAATAAAGGGAGTGCTAAAGGAGGACACAGCCATCGCCGACAAACTGAACACATTTTTTGCGTCTGTATTTACTGAAGAGGATATATTCAATATACCAGAAGCCGACAGGTTATACACAGGAAATGAAGATAGGAAAGTGACAGAGTCGACGGTCAGTCTAGAAGAGGTATGCAGACAGATTGATAGGCTTAATAAATTATATATCCCCGGGACCGGACGGCATCCACTCGAGGGTAATCAAGGAACTGAAAAGGGCTATAGCTGAACTGCTTCAACTAATAGCCAATCTATCGATCAAATCAGGAAAGATTTTGGAAGACTGGAAAGTGAAGAATGTTATGCCGATCTTCAAGAAAGGTTCGAGGGGAGATCCAGGAAACTACAGACTAGTGAGTCTGACTTCGGTACCAGGAAAGATGGTAGAGGTGCTGATAAAGGACTACATCATCGATCACCTTGACGGACACAAACTGATGAGGAGCAGCCAGCATGGCTTCAGCAAAGGATGATCTTGCTTGACAAACTTACTGGGTTTCCAGGTTTATGATGGAATTTTTTCCCTGTGAAACCACCTCTACAGTCTCCTCATGTCGTCTGAGCACTTCCTGTAGTTCCTTCCTGTTTATTGATGCTACCATTTTTAACAATGGCATCGGCTCAACTTGTGCTTCTTTCTTACTCTCACCTCTGCCAGGAGGGTCGGTGAGTTACATGCATTACTAGCAGATTCATTCTTCACAGTTTTTCATCGTGTCCAAAGCCTCTTCTGCATCTTGACGATTTTCATCTCATTCAGTCAGTTCTTCTGTCTGTGTTTTTTTCCTGTGCCTCGTGCTCCTACGGGAGCCCTTGCTTTGTATACTTTGGAATGTAGGCGCTTTTTTGTCCTCCTTAATTCATCGGTCAAAGCTGCAGTGCTTTTCTACCTCACTTTTCTTTTGATTTAACCCAGTTCGGGTATCCTATCTTCATGAGAACGATTTTCAACTGGCCGATTGCCTGCTTTTCGTTCTGCTAAACTCAGACTGGGGCATGGGGAAATCGTGTCGTAGTCCACTGAGTTCGAGTTCTGGCAGCTTTTGTTGTTTTCCTTACAACTACATCTTTGAGGAACTCGGTAAACTGCCACCGGGTCCTCAGCTCATACCTTCACTTCTCACTACTGTCTGGAGTCATTCTCCAGGTGGGATGGGCACTTCGGCCAATCTGTATTACAAAATTTGTTTTCCTAATGGCCAACTTTCCCACCATCCTTCTCTGTTAGCTTGGAGGTCACCCATCAGGGAGAATAGGCTGCCTGCTTGTCGTGGGATAAAGCAGTTACTTACTGTAACAGGTGTTATCCAGGGACAGCAGGCAGCTATTCTCACAACCCACCCACCTCCCCGGGTTGGCTTCTTAGCTGGCTTATCTTAACTGAGGGACCGCGTACCTATGTCGGGCAGGAAGGCACTCGCGCATTCGCAGTGCGGGCTAACCAGAACTTTCTAAGTGTCCGTACCGGTTTAATAAATATCTGATAAACCACCTATCAGTCTTCTAAGTGGTTTGTACATAATAAAAATAGCAAAATAGGGCAACATGCTGGACCTACTGGATTAAGGTAAAGTACATTATAGAATAGGAAAGAGAGCCATATAGGGGGGAAATACAAAAGGAAATGGGCCGGAAAGTCATCAATTTCAGGCAGGCAAACTTCAATGTTGGCTCGATGAATGTCTTCATCAAGCCGTGTCTTACTGTTCTTTTCGAAAATTAGTAAAGTCTGCTTTGTTTGACAAATTTATCACATAACTAGCTGATGCCCCGGCGTTGCACGGGTATTTAATTATAGCAATAACACTGTAAATGGATTCAAATAAAGATACTTTATAGTGGTGAATGAAATTATTTTTTTACAGCTTTATAAAAAGTACAATAATCAAATTATAATGTGAAATATTTGACAAAATGAATACAATACAACTAACACAAAACTTGATTATAAACAACATTTTTAGTTTCACCTCCAGGAGCAAGAACATATAAATTCTTGGGTGAACCCACCCTTGATCAAGCAACATAGAGTTGTCCATGGGAAAAACAGGGGGATCTTAAATCCACTCCACAGTATGTAATAGTCTGTCCCTGTGATTTGTTGATTGTGATAGAGAAGGCAAGTCTCACTGGAATTTGCAATCTCTTAAACTGAAAAGGAAGATCTGTTGGAATAAGCGGCATCCAAAAGTTTCAGTATTGATTTAAAAAACTCAATATGTGGAAACTCAGGTTGAAAAGAAACTCCATACAGTTTGTTCCCGGTTCATAATGGAACCTGTGTTCCTAGTTCAGCATATGTGAGTACTCATGTAATGTAATAACATTATGAACTGGGGTGCATGAAGGAAACAGTTACAAACACAGTTAGAACATACAAACTCTATATGTATGGTGTCCGTGGTAGAATAGAAACGATGTCCCTAGTGGATATAGTGTCATAGAAAGTGTTTTATAGTTGGAATTACTGTGAGAATGGCAGCTTTTTACATCTTTTCCATTGACATGAGTGGATGAAATCTGATTTTATGTTTGTAGCTCCGCCCACGTGTGCAGGTGGGCCGCGAGACCCCCAGAACATATCACCCCAGGTAGTGAGGGATCAGCATACCAAGTTTCGTTCAAATCGGTCAAGCCGTTTTTGCGTGATCGCGGCACATACACACACACACACACACACACATACACACATACATACCTCCGATTTTATATATATAGATTAGGCTTTCTTAACATTGTAATTATTTTACCATTTTTAATCTTGCTTTTTTTTTTTTAAATCTTATGATATGTATGTACTTCGCTGATTGTTCAGTTTCTTACCCTGTAAACCGCCTAGAACTCTTGGGTAATGGCGGTGTAGAAGAATAAATTTATGATTATTATTATTCTCTGAATTTATGGCCTTGCGCTAATTTTAAAACACCACCAAGAGAGAGATCTGAAAATTGCCAAGCAATACAACCAGCAAAACAGATCTCGATCTAACCATTTCGTAAGCGTTAGAAGTGCATGTGTTAATCCAGTATTACGCAGCGCGTGGCAATTTGACTGCGCTACATGATTCACGCTGTCCAGCCGGTGAGGTCAGTGCTCTGATGTTACATTTAGAGTGGCCACATTAGGCCAGTGATTTATAAGGCCCAATTTGGCCACTGAGCTTAGCTGGTCAGCGGTCTGAATTTCACAGAGAGCCGGCTATATTATGTGGCATAGCTAGGGTTGCCTGGAACCGGGGCAGGTACACTGACATCAACAGAGCAGGCAGTATTCTGGTCTCCCCTGAGCTCTTCGGACCCGAGGCACATGCCTACTTGGCCTACCCTGTAATCCTGCCCTGGTGTTAATAGTCAGCAGCCATCATATGCTGAATATAAGCATTTAGGTCATTAGAAACTATTTAGCTAGCCAAAAGCAGTTCCTGCCTGGCTAAATAGTTCTGAATATTCACGGTATATTTCTATATTGAATGCTGTGGCCCTTCAGGAACAGACAACAGAAGGATACACTTGTAAGAAAGGACTTGTTTTGTGTTTCATTTTTCTTCCCTACTTGTGAATTGAATGGGACCCCTAACTGACGCCGTCAATAAAATATTATTTTCCTTCATCCACACTCATTTTGTGCCTCCAGTTTATTCTGGCCCTAAGGCCCACCCTTGTTCATAGTACCACAGACCTTTAAACAGGATGCTAGGAATTATTTTAAAAAGGGATGGTTTACAAGACTAAGAATGTCATAATGCCCCTATATAGCTCCATGCTGCGACCTCATCTGGAGTATTGCGTTCAATTCAGGTCTCCTTATCTCAAGAAAGATATAGTGGCGCTAGAAAAGGTTTCAAAGAAGAGCGACCAAGATGATAAAGGGGATGGGACTCCTCTCGTATGAGGAAAGACTAAAACGATTAGGGCTCTTCAGTTTGGAAAAGAGACGGCTGAGGGGAGATAGGATTGAAGTCTGCAAAATCCTGAGTGGAGTAGAACGGGCACAAGTGGATCGATTTTTCGCTCCGTCAAAAATTACAAAGACTAGGGGAATACAGGGAAATACTTTTAAAACCAATTGGATTAAAAAATTTTTTCACTCAGAGAATAGTTAAGCTCTGGAATGCATTGCCAGAGGATGTTGTAAGAGTGGATAGCGTAGCTGCTTTTAAGAAAGGTTTGGACAAGTTCCTGGAAGAAAAGTCCATAGTCTGTTATTGAGAAAGACAAGGGGGAAGCCACTGCTTGCCCTGGACTGGTAGCATGAAATGTTGCTACTCCCTGGGTTTTGGCCAGGTACTAGTGACCTGGTTTGACCACCCTGAGAAAGGGCTAATGGGCTTGATTGACCATTGGTCTGACCCAGTAAGGCTGTTCTTATGTTCAAATAAATAAATAAACTATTTCATAAATACTTTGGGACACATTCTGTATTCGATGCCTACATCTGGCGGCAGCTACAAAAATGGCGCCATTCACATGTCAATCACATGTAGACGCCACTAACAGATTTGTGGCTGCAGACAGGCTTAGGTGCCGGTGACGTAGGCCAGGGTTTTAAAGGCCTACCTTCCTGTTGGCTAAGTTTGATGGAGAATCATGGCTAATGATGCCTAAATTAATCTTCACCCTCTAACCACACCTACTGTGATCTCCGGCACCATACTTAGACACGACTCCTTTTTTTAATGAGCTTTGAATTGTTTTTTTAACAGTGCGGTCAATTACTGTGCCGATTAAAACCAATTAAAGCTATTACAAAGGTGCGCTAAGCTTTTTAACGCACGATAAACACGCACTAAATGCTAACGCATTAGCGGTTAGTGCACGCATTGATTTAGCGCGCCTTTGTAAAAGCGGGCCTTAATCACATCGTTTCTAGAATCCAGGCCTTTTTACTTATAGACTTTAAGTTCTGCCTACTTTTCGTTCTAAGAAAAATAATATGATCCGCTCATTCTATATTTTGAATAGTCAGCATTAGAACCAATTTAACCGATAGAAACCTGGATGTAATTCTCCAATTTTACACAACCTCCTCTAAGCAGGACTGACTGATTATCTTTGTTCGTTCATTTAATCATTACTAAAAATGTTGTATCAGTGGAACGGCTAAGTAGAGTTGTCAATAGATAACAGTCCACTTTGTATAAAATGCCTAAAAATTTGCATATAAATTGGATTGCGTTATAAATCCTCTGCAGGTAAATGGGCACCAGTATTTTGCAGGCAATGAGATTTTATATATTTTCAGGTAGCGACTGGAGTTTTGTTTAATCACAAATAAAATGAAGGGTGAAAGATATTTGATTGGAGAGTCATTTCTTTTCACTGCATTCTCATGACTGACAAAACATAACGTACTGTAATTACTCGTGACATTTTTTAAATGTTAATGATAAAAGGGATCCATAGTTTTATCTATGGCCATGATAATATCTACACATTCAATGCTTGCAAGTGATTATGTGGATTATATGGAGTGGAAGTGAGAGAACTTAGGGTCCCTTTTAGAAAGCCGCCATAGCGAATCCCGGCGTATCAAATGTAACGCAGGCAGCAATGCTACCGCGGCTTTGCATAAGGGGCCCTTAATCTGGTCTGTTTGCTCAACCTTCACTGGTGTTGAATTTCCTCTTTTATAACAAAAATTGGCAACCAGAGCTCTATATAAAATTTAGAACTATTATATTAACACTCGATGAAGTTACAGGGAAATACTTTTAAAACCAACAGGAGGAAATTATTTTTTTTTCACTCAGAGAATAGTTAAGCTCTGGACCATATTGCTAGAGGATGTGGTAACAGTAGTTAACATAGATGGATTTAAGAAAGGTTTGGACAAGTTCCTGGAGGAAAAGTCCATAGTCTGTTATTGAGAAAGACCATGGAGGAAGCCACTGCTTGCCCTGGATCGGTAGCATGGAATGTTGCTACTTCTTGGGTTTTGGCCAGGTACTAGTGACCTGGATTGGCCACCATGAAGACGGGCTACTGGGCTTGATGGACCATTGGTCTGACCCAGTAAGGCTATTCTTATAAGAACATAAGAAGTTGCCTCCACTAGGTCAGACTAGGGGTCCATCGCGCCCAGCAGTCCGCTCCCGCGGCGGCCCATCAGGTCCATGACCTGTAAGTGATCCTTTGTCTAAAACCTTTCAATCCCCATTATTCTTCTATCTATACCTTTCATAATCCTATCTCTACCTCTATCTGTATCCCTCAATCCCTGTATCCTTCAGGAACTTGTCCAGTGCCTCTTTGAATCCCCTTAATGTACTCTGTCCTATCACAATCTCCAGAAGCGCATTTCAGGTGCCCACCACCCTCTGAGTGAAAAAGAATTTCCTAGCATTGGTTCTAAACCTGTCCCCTTTCAATTTCTCCGAGTGCCCCCTTGTTCTTGTGGTTCCCAATAGGCTGAAGAATCTGTCCCTCTCCACCTTCTCTATGCCCTTCATGATCTTGTAAGTCTCTATCATGTCTCCTCTGAGTCTCCGCTTCTCCAGGGAGAAGAGCCCCAGCCTTTCTAGCCCGTCTGCGTATGAAAGGTTTTCCATATCATTTATCATTCTTGTCGCTCTTCTCTGAACCCTCTCAAGTATCTCCATGTCCTTATGTACTACAGAACTCATTAATATGTTTAAGATTATCTCCTAAAGGCCAAAAAAAAAATCAAAAAACAAAGGGCAAGAGCTTCTAAAAATAGTAAGAACTTGTGTGGTGGTGTCTACACAGTCATAAAATGCAAATCAAGTGAAAATCAAAAACCATATAATAATAATCTATATATATAAAATCGGAGGTATGTATGTGTGTATGTATGTGTGTGTGTATGTGCTGCGATCACGCAAAAACGGCTTGACCGATTTGAACGAAACTTGGTATGCAGATCCCTCACTACCTGGGGTGATATGTTCTGGGGGTCTCACGGCCCACAACTCTATTTTGCTTGCTCAAGGGTGGGTTCACCCAAGAATTTATATGTTCTTGCTCCAGGAGGTGAAACTAAAATTGTTGTTTATAATCACGTTTTGCGTTAGTTTTATTGTATTCATTTTGTCAAATATTTCACTTTATAATTTGAATATTGTACTTTTTATTAAGCTGTAAAAAAATACTTTCATTCACCACTATAAAGTATCTTTATTTGAATCCATTTACAGTGTTATTGCTATAATTAAATACCCGTGCAACGCCGGGGCATCAGCTAGTAATTTTATAATTTTATTTTATATACCGTCATACCCAAAAAGTTCTAGGCGGTTCACAACAATTAATCAAAATACAAACAATGCAAATCATTGAAATCAACAAGTTATATACATATAATATAAGAAAAATACATACATGCCATATAAAGAGAGTACAACAATCTTAAAAGAATAAAAGATTATAATAATAAAATATATTAAGAACTTTCTAAAATCAAGATAAGAGGCATCAAGCACAATTTGGGCGAGCCATGAATTGAGTTTGGCCGCCTGGAAAGAAAAAGTTCTTTCAAAGAACCTTTTATAATGACATACAATGGAACCTTGGTTTACGAGCATAATTTGTTCCAGAAGCATGCTTGTAAACCAAAATACTCGTATATCAAAGCGAGTTTCCCCATAGGAAATAATGGAAACTCGCTTGATACGTTCCCACCCCCCAAGCCTCCCCCAAGGCCAGCGGCACTGCCCCCCCCCCCCCGCTCACAAAGGCCCCCCTGCGTGAACCGGCACCCTCCCCCCTGTGCGAACCAGCACCCCTCGCTGGAACAACTTGAAACTTACCCCCCCTCCCCCGTCTGGCACCGGCACGCAGCCCACAGGACGTGCCGGTGCCACTTGAAGAACTTCCTGCCTCTGCCGGGCCTTGAGCATGCATCTGCGCATGCTCAAGGCAGTCTAATTCTCCCTCTCGTCCTGTGGGCTGCGTGCCGGTGCCAGACGGGGGTAAGTTTCAGGTTGTTCGGGTAGGGGATGCCGGTTCGTGCGAAGGGGGGTTCCGGTTTGAGCGGGGGGGCCTTTGCGAGTGGGGGGGGGGAGCGTTGCCGGGTCTTGGGGGGGGTGCTCGCAAATCGAGTCAACACTCGGTTTCCGAGACAAGTTTTGTGAGAATGTTTTGCTCGTCTTGCAAAACACTCGGGTTACTCGCAAACCGAAGTTTGACTGTAGTTTTAATGAGGGAAAATCAAACAAATGTATTCTTTGAGAATCAGTGAATTCATCCCTCTTGTGGTAAGATTTAAGGGGCAATCATTCATATATATATATATATATATATATAAAAAACCAGACTGCCTTCTCATAAAAATATTTGTTGGAGACTAAAAATTAATTATTAAAACAGCTGGATGTTGAACTGGACTCTCCATCGAACAGATTCCACAAGCATTTCAAGGGGAGAGGAGAATGCATTTACTTGCCAGGGAATAGTTTCGGATTTTTGCCTTAAAATCATATTTCCCTCATGGAATGAACGAGGGAGTGGACTGGAACATGGCAAGCAACACCAGAAGATGAGTTACATATATGCAGTTTTTGTTTTCTTCCTTCTTTGATTTTTATCTTTTATGAACCCTGAACAAATGCTCTTATCGTCAAACGATTTTTTTCATCTTGGATTGGACATGCTAATGGTTCATAATCATTTTTGCGCCGACAATTTGGCGCAAGACCCCAGCGCACTGCCTAAAAAGTTACTTTTAAAGAGCTCCAATGCAGGGTGTGAGTAGGGAAACCCCCAGTTTACTTCATACTCTTCACGCTGCCGTGGGGGGGGGGGGGTTGTAACCCTCCATTGTAGAGTAAACTTAACTTTTTCCCTATTTTTTGGGAAAAAGTTAAGTTTTCTCTATAATGAGGGGGTTGCATCCCCCCAGACCCTCCCCCAGCGCGAACAGTATGAAGTGAACTGGGGGGGGTTCTCAATTCACACACCCCCATCGGAGCTCTTTAAAAGTAACTTTTTTGGCGGGGCGCTGGGGTCTTGCGCCGAATTGTCTGCGCTGCAATGTCGGCGCGCTGAAGTCTCGCGCGCTTTTGTCCCGTCACCAATGCTAATTGGATAAAGAGCAGCTGTGGCTCTGCGTTTCCTCCTGCCCTTGTAGACTGATTGGTTGGTAGGAGGAACTCCGTGTCCTGTGCCTCCTCTCTTTGGACTGGATTAGTGGGTGGGCGGGGCCTCTCGGAGCTCTCCTGAGCATTGACGAACCCTCAATTTCACTCTAGTATGAGCCGCGCTGGAAAGCAGCAGTGCTTGATTTAGGACTCCTTTTCCTAAGGTGCGCTAGCGTTTTTGGCACATGCAACAGATTAGTGCGCGCAAACCACGCGCTGAATGAGAAATGCCAACGCAAGCTCTGCGGAGGCGTTGGCGTTTAGCGAGCACGAAGGAGCCCTTAGTTTTTAGTGGGAGGCGTCCCCGAGTTTGTCCCTGAAGAAGGAAACAAAACGGGGCTCTGTAGGGCGATCAGTTGGCACTCCCGGACAACAGACCCTCTTAGTAGATGGTTGTTGGCGGCTTCTCAGATTAAGTCCTTGCAGATGGCTGTCTAAATTGATTGGAGAAATGTGATTTCTTGCTTTTCGAGACTCGTCAATTAGTGATTTTGCACTTAGGGCTCCTTTTACAAAGGTGTTCTAAGCAGCGCTAAAATGCCTCCTTTTAAACGGGCAGTAATTTTTCAGCTAGCGCGTGCACGCTAATCTTGTGCGTGCGCTAAAAACGCTAGCATACCTTTGTAAACGGAGCCCTTAGTGTGCTTTTTGCACCGGACACTTTATTATCATTATCCTCAATCTTTGCACATTGGAATTTATATTTATTAGAATTTTTAACACATTCATTGTTGTTTTTTTTTAAGCTAGTGGATGGCTTTAAATCAGTGGTCTCAAACACGCGGCCCGGGGGCCACATGCGGCCCGCCAGCCACTATTTTGAGGCCCTCAGTATGTTTATCCTAAACACAAAAGTCAAATAAAACAATTTCTTGATCATGTCTCTTTAGTTATAAATGACAATATTATTAAGACTTAGCCAAAAGGAAAGATTTATAAACTATAAAGAGTTTTACCTCATGCAAAATTGTCATTTCTTTAATAAGACATTAATTATTTAATCTGAGGCCCTCCAAGTACCTACAAATCCCAAATGTGGCCCTGCAAAGGGTTGGAGTTGAAGACCAGTGGCCTATAGGAAGAGGAGATGCAAATGTTAAGAGCCTTAGCCAATAGGGAGAGGAGGAGACAGTGGATGCTGTGGATGGGCCAATTGGCCTTTTTCTGCCATCATGTTACTATGTTTCTATAATCATAAAGTTCTATGACATCACAATGCAGGTGTAAAGAGCCTTAGCCTATAGAAAGAGAAGATGCAAATGTTAAGAGCCTTAGCCAATAGGGAGAGGAGGAGATAGTGGATGCTCTGGATGAGCCATTTGGCCTTTATCTGCCATCATGTTACTATGTTTCTATAATCATAAAGTTCTATGACATCACAATGCAGGTGTAAAGAGCCTTAGCCTATAGGAAGAGGAGATGCAAATGTTAAGAGCCTTAGCCAATAGGGAGAGGAGGAGATAGTGGATGCTCTGGATGAGCCATTTGGCCTTTATCTGCCATCATGTTACTATGTTTCTATACGCCACACAAAATGATATTCAAAGTTTCTAATACCAGGAACTATGTGCTCATACTCTTCAATACAGGACAGCAGAAGAGACCTCAGTGTTTCTCAGGAATATATTGTCATAGAGAAATACATCCCTGGTCTCAGCTATTTCCACTGCCTGATAAAACTTCCTTCTCACTTATTATCTCTCTTTTGTTATTCAAATTATTATCGAGGATGAACAAAATATAGAGAAGAGAAAGCACTTATCTTAATTGTTTCTTCTGGTAATGTAAAATCACCGCAGAATGCAGTTTAAGAAGAAGCGAGGTAGAATAACTATCTCGCTTAAAGAAGTCGATCTCCTTTTCCAGAGTCAACCTCTTGCTTTCAACGATATCCCGACAGGCCCTGTTTCGCCCTACGGCTGCATCAGGGGATTATCTAAAAGAATAAAGCGTAAAATATATTAAGATTCTCTATCTTCCTATTTAATAAACAACCTTCAAATTTATTTAACTTACTTTTAAGGAACGAGCTACTGCTTCAATGATTTCCTCATAAAGAAATGGTGCCTCGGCGTTCTACCGGGCTTCTCTATATTTTGATCATCCTCGATAATAATTTGAATAACAAAAGAGAGATAATAAGTGAGAAGGAAGTTTTATCAGGCAGTGGAAATAGCTGAGACCAGGGATGTATTTCTCTATGACAATATATTTATTGCCATAGACAGTTTCACAGGATATTCCTGAGAAACACTGAGGTCTCTTCTGCTGTCCTGTATTGAAGAGTATGAGCACATAGTTCCTGGTATTAGAAACTTTGAATATCATTTTGTGTGGCATATGACTTTTTGAAGATATTCAGCTTGTACTGAGATAGTAGTTTTGACTATGTTTCTATAATCATAAAGTTCTATGACATCACAATGCAGGTGTAAAGAGCCTTAGCCTATAGAAAGAGAAGATGAAAATGTTAAGAGCCTTAGCCAATACGGAGAGGAGGAGATAGTGGATGCTCTGGATGAGCCATTTGGCCTTTATCTGCCATCATGTTACTATGTTTCTATAATCATAAAGTTCTATGACATCACAATGCAGGTGTAAAGAGCCTTAGCCTAGAGCAGTTGTCTCAAATTCTCAGCCCGCCAGGTACTATTTTGAGGCCCTCAGTATGTTTATCATAATCACAAAAGTAAAATAAAACAGTTTCTTGATCATGTCTCCTTAGCTATAAATTACAATATTATTAAGACTTAGCCAAAAGGAAAGATTTATAAACTATAAAGAGTTTTACCTCATGCAAAATTGTCATTTCTTTAATAACACATGAACTATTTTTTCTGCGGCCCTCCACGTACCTACAAATCCAAAATGTGGCCCTGCAATGGCTTTGAGTTTGAGACCACTGCTTTAAATGATGTTTAGGGGTAACCTTGCATGCACTCTTGGGTGCTTTATGCCTGATATGCCCTGGTGAACTTTGGACTTTCTGCCAATAAGCTCCCATGAACCGATAGCCGTCTCCAGCTATTTATTAAATGTCTAGAGATTCCTGGTGTATCTAACCAATATTAATCAAGTACTGCACACTTTTAAAGCCCGCAGGTTTAAGATAGTTCCCAGAATTGAGAGCAGGTCTTTTCCTTCCAGTATAAAAATATAGTAGCATGATGGCAGATAAAGGCCAAATGGCCCATCCAGTCTGCCCAGCCACAGTTATCTCTTCCTCTCTGTCTTTGGATCTTTTGAAAAAGCACCACTAAAGAATTGGCTGAAACACCTAAATCCTTGGATGGTAAGTCTGACAAAACAGTCACTCAATGGGAGGAAACAACCTTTAAAATGGTGGACATCAGTATGAGCCCTTCGTGGATAACGAGAACCTCTGGCTCAGGCAAAATCTCAGAGGTGACCAGCACCGGACATAGGTCTAAATGAGAATTGCCTCATACATCATATAGTCCATAGTGATGTTATAGGACACGTTTTATTAATGTATTCTTGTTTTTGCACCTTATATTCCTATTAGCATTATTATCAAGTCTTTTGCATTTGCACCTTACATTTATTTATTCTTTACTAACGAATTTTTGCATTAGCACTTTATATTCTTATTAGCATAGTCATTTAGTCCTTTGCATTAGCCCTGTATATTCCTTCATCTAGTGTGTGACACTTATTATATTTACTAAGTCAGTCCTGGTTTTTAGTAATTAACATGATAATAGGAATTTTTGCACTTGCACTTTACATTAGCATGTATTTTTCTAGTGTTTTATATCTAATATAATAAAAGGCTACTCACGCATGCGCACTCCCATCTGCGTGCGTCCGTTTTCCGTGAGATGTAGGGCATTGCAGGTAGGAGTGCGCATGTGCGCGAAGCTAGCGCTTTCTCTCCCTCCCCCCCTGAGGCGGATGTCGGCCGCGGCGGCTGCTGGCCGCCCGAAGCTCTCTCTCTCTCTCTCCCTGCTCTCCACCTCGCGCAAAACTAAATCCAGGGAAAACAGCACTACTGGTAGAAGTTTATTTTTAAGATTAAAGGTGCTGCAGCGGCTCCTCTCACGAGCTGCACCTGCGTCGGAGAAGGCTTCCGACGCAGGCAGTGATCTTGAGAGGAACCGCGGCGGCAACTTTAAACTTAAAAATAAACTTCTTCCGGTACTGCCGTTTTTCCTGCTGTGCCCTCTCGATCTCCTTAACCACAGTGAGTGCGATGGTAGGCCAGACTGTGGGAAGCAAGGGAGGGGGGGGGGGTTGGGGGAAATGCTGCTGCACAGGGATCTGTAGGGGAAGGTAAATACCGCTGCTGCTCAGAGAAGTGGATGGAGAGGGAAATACTGCTGCTGTTGCTGCACAGGGAAGTGAGGTTGGGGGAGGGAAATGCTGCTGCACAGGGAAATGAAGGGGGAGGGAATGTTACATATGGAGCAGGGAGAGAGACAGATAGAAATAAAGACAGACAGCGGGAGGGAGGGAGACAGAAAGAAAGAAAGGAAGAAAGACACAGGGGCAGGAAGAGGGACAGAAAGACAGAGAAAGGGGGTCAGGGAGAGAGAAATACAGCAGGAGGTAGAGAGAGAGAGAGAAAGAAAGAAAGACAGACAGACATCTATTCTAGCACCCGTTAATGTTAACGGGCTTAAAGACTAGTATATTATATTTATTCAGCTAGATACAGATGTTATTATATCAATTCACATATGTTATCAGATTAATTTAATGATCCCTTTTTCCAGGAGTTTTTCTTATTGTGAAATATTTTATCATTTGCACTGTTTATTTTTCTTATTTTGTTAAGTTTTGTATTGGGTCAGTCTTTAGGGAGTGTATGTTTTTTGTATGCCTTTATTTCCATTGGGAGTGTGATTTTTTTCACAGGTGATTAATTTCACTATGGACTATATGATGTATGAGGCAATTCTCATTTAGACCTATGTCCGGTGCTGGTCACCTCTGAGATTTTGCCTGAGCCAGAGGTTCTCGTTATCCACGAAGGGCTCATACTGATGTCCACCATTTTAAAGGTTGTTTCCTCCCATTGAGTGACTGTTTTGTCAGACTTACCATCCAAGGATTTAGGTGTTTCAGCCAATTCTTTAGTGGTGCTTTTTCTAGGATAGTATTGACTATCATTTAAAGGGTTCTCTCATTTTGCTGTTTTGGATCTTTTGCACATAAAAATCTTTGTCCATAACTACCACAGTCCCTCCCTTATCAGCAGGTTTGATAATCATGGACTGAGTCTGGCTCAATATGTTGATTGCTTTTTTTTTTTTTTTTTTTGGGGGGGGGCAGGGGTCTAATGATAGAAAAAAAGATACACACATTTAACTTAACTAACTTGGTGTTTCGTAAGTCTGTAAAAGAAGGAATTGCTTGCAATCTGTTTGAAAAAAAAAAAAATGGTTCATAATCTTCAACCTCCCAGTAAATTTATATGTCAACTCTAACATTAAAGGCCCTTTTTACAAAGCTGTGGTAGTGATTCCCGTGTGGCAAATGTGACGTAGCCCATTCAGTTCCTATGAGCTGCGTTGCATTTACTGTGCCAGGACTTACTGTTGCAGCTTCGTAATAGGGAGTTAAAAGCCTTAAGCGAGGGTGTAGGGATGAATGGAAGACCCTTACTCAATATTTCTCTTTCAATTTGATTTAATGGTCTTTTATATCTATTATAAACTTGGTTCAAAATTAGTCAGAATCCTCTCTCCTGTGATCTTAAATGAATCCATGCTACGTGTTGTGCAGTGGTTAGAGCTCCAGCTTCAGCACCCTGATGTGGGTTCAAATCCCACGCTGCTCTTTGTGACCCCATTGTCCCAGGTACATTAGACAGAGTGTGAGCCCACCAGGACAGAGAGGGAAAAATGCTTGTAAACCATTTTGAGCTCCCCTGGGAGAACAGTATAGAAAACTGAATAAATAAATAGTGTGAAAAGTTTCAGCTTCTGATAACCAGAGCAGAGCTGGTATTGTGACATCATAATGCCTCATTCCACCAATAAGAGCCAACCTCATCAGTGATGTCACAGTGGCTGGATTGTCCTATACTTGGCTCACTTTTGCTACATTTTAATTTCTAGAGTGGTGCAGTGGTTAAAGCTATAGCCTCAGCACCCTCAGGTTGTGGGTTCAAACTCACACTGTTCCTTGTAACCCTGGGCAAGTCACTTAATCCCCCCCATTACCCCAAGTTCCTTCACTTTAAAATGGGAAAAGTGCTTGAGTACCTGAATAGATTAATGTTAACTATTCTGAGCTCCCCTGGGAGAACAGTATAGAAAAATGAATAAATAAATAGTGTGAAAAGTTTCAGCTTCTGATAACCAGAGCAGAGCTGGTATTGTGACATCATAATGCCTCATTCCACCAATAAGAGCCAACCTCATCAGTGATGTCACAGTGGCTGGATTGTTCTATACTTGACTCACTTTTACTACATTTTGATTTCTAGAGTGGCGCAGTGGTTAAAGCTCCAGGCTCAGCACCCTGATGTGGGTTCAAATCCCACACTGCTCTTTGTGACCCCCAGGCAAGTCACTTAACCCCCATTGCCCCAGGTACATTAGACAGAGTGTGAGCCCACCAGGACAGACAAGGAAAAATGCTTGAGCACTTGAACGTAAACCACTTAGAGCTCCTTTTACGAAGGTGCGTTAGGGCCTTAACGCGCGCAATAGCACACGCTAAAATGCCATGCGTGCTAGCCGCTACCCCCTCCTCTTGATCAGGTGGTAGTTTTTCAGCTAGCGTGCGCTATAGGGTGTGCTGATCCAGTGCGTGCGCTAAAATCGCTAGCGCTCCTTTGTAAAAGGAGCCCTTAGTCTATAAGTGGTATGCATATAAATGCTAAAAATAAATACCTAAATACTTGCAGTTCATTTATGCTAAATATTTTTTTCTACTAAAACTTTACCCCCCTTTGGCAGGAAGGCTCATACATTTCATCCCCTGTGTCAACTGGATTAGCGGAAGTGGAGATACTCTTGTGGGAGGTTGCGGGGGATGGGGTTATTAAATAGTGAACCTGATCTCCAGCCAGCTTTTTTGCTGTCCTAACCTTAACTGGTTGATGAACTGTGTAGCAGGCTGAATGTCACCACTGCCCGGTTGCTACCGGCTCCACACCGACTCCGTCCCTAGAACGCCCCACTACTTCCCGGATAGTCCCAAGGCAGTTACTGATAATATTCAGCTGCAGGACCTAGTTAAGCTGATGATAGCCTAGTAAGTCCAAATATATGGGGAAAACCAAAACACTGGTACTCTACTAAGAGTGATTCAAGGGAAACATATAGAAGTCAAAAAACCACTCAATAGGTGTAATAGTGAAAATAAAAAAAGTCTTCGACGTCTTCAGCGAATTCAGAACTAAACTAAACTAAACTAAACCTTAAGTTTCTATACCGCATCATCTCCATGGATGTTGTGGAGCTCGGCACGGTTTACAAGAACTTAAAATATAGGAAGAGAAGGAAAAAAAGGTTTACATGAACTTATATATAGAAGAGAAAAGTAAGGGGGGATAGAATTACATTAGTGAAAAGCCAGTTGCTTGCGGAATAATTGGAGGGAGCCCAGGTTCCGCAGCGGGGTAGTAAGGTCGTTCCAAAGACCTGTGATTCTGAAGAGAAGGGATTTTCCCAGTTTGCCTGCATAGCGAATACCGTGTAGAGAGGGGAAGGATAGTTTATACCTTTGGGCGGGTCTGGTAGAGTCAGGACTCGAGGAGTTATAAGATAGTGGGATTAAGGGAGGAAGGATGCCGTGAAGGATCTTAAAAGCCAGGCAGGAGCATTTGAAATGGATTCTGGAAATCACTGGGAGCCAGTGAAGCTTGGCTAGGAGTAGGGAGACATGGTCAGAACACTGCGGCCAAGCTGATCTTTGCAAAAAGCAAATTTGATCATGTTTCTCCACTTCTGTCCAAGCTTCATTGGCTTCCAGTAATTTCCAGGGTTCATTTTAAATGCGCCTGCCTAGCTTTTAAGATCCCTCCTCTAACGCCACGCTCTTGGAACTCCTTAAGTCCTGATTCCACCAGATCCTCCCCAAAACTTAAACTATCCTTCCCCTCGCTAAAAGGTATCCTCTATGTGGGAAAATTAGGGAAATCTCTCTTCTTCAGAATCACTGAGCTTTGGAATAAGCTTACTGCCCCACTTCGGAATCTGGGCTCCTTCCCAACTATTCCGAACGCATCTGAAAACTAGACTATTCACAAAAATGTAATGCTCTCTTCCCCCCTACTCAACCCCAACCTCACTAAGTTGTTCCTTCCTTATATTAAGCTCTTGAAAACCGTGCCGAGCTCTATAATTATGGCGAGGATGCGGTATATAAACTTAAGGTTTAGATTAGATTAGATTATAAATTAATACTTCTAGAACGCACACTTAGAATTCAAAAATTTGCTCAGAGACATGAAGGCAAGAACATGGAGAAAATTGCCCCACCACCCAATCATTGCGTATTGGAAATTCCAGTGGAAAACAAAATTCTTTGCTTCAAACTAGCATAGAAAAAGTTCTTATGCTTTGAACAATCACAAGCAATCGTTTAGCTTGATCAAAGGTTCCGACGGGGCCCGTTTCGTTCCTGCGTCAGGGAACCAAATGGAGCACTCAGCAAAGCTCTCGAAAAGTGGTGGTGTCTCAAAAATCCAAGTTTCATTCATATATACGAGCCTCCTCCACTGATTTCTCTGTGTCTCTGAGCATATTTTTGAATTCTAAGTGTGCGTTCTAGAAGTATTAATTTCACTATTACACCTATTGAGTGATTTTTTTTGACTTCTGGATGGTAGCTTAGTGGCAGGAGCCTCTCCAGCCAGGTTAATCCCTTTAGAATATCGTTAAACTCTTTTCAAAATCAAGCCCCGATATATCAACTAGTGGGACACCATTTGATATCGATATATGTTCCACTTGATTTTACTCAAGACCGGTCTTAGCCATTGTGGGGCCCTGTGCAGAACAGTTCATCTTAATCGCTGCCTAACTCTGGCCCTGACTAGCCAGATCAAGCAGAACTTGTGTTATCATAATTAACCTTTTTTTTTCTTGAGTCAAAGCTAAGCAAATCTTCTTGCCAATATAACCGACTGCTCCACGTCTATGCCACTCCCAATAACTTCAAGGAGGATAGCAGTTCCCCATAAAACTCACCAAAGAAATTTTGGTTTCTAATGTAATGTTCCTAACAGGCATATTGTAAAATAATAACCCTCCCAAACCCCCCCAAAAAAGCAAACCCGTAACACAAAAAGTCACTCAGAACCTAGAGCAAATCTACATACCATGCCAGAATTAACTACCAAAACAAAGATCCTACCAATGAAAAAGCAATTCCCCAAATATTACTGTGGGACCCTAAAATATGAATGCATTTATTAGGAAAACTGAACAAGCCAAATTACTACAGAATGCTACATTGGTACGACAAGTGAGGTGATTAAATTTGCGGACGATACAAAGTTATTCAGAGTAGTAAGGACACAAGGGGATTGCGAAGATCTGCAACGTGACATGATCAAGCTCGAGAAATGGGCATCGACATGGCAGATAAGGTTCAACGTGGATAAGTGTAAAGTGATGCATGTAGGTAACAAAAATCTCACGCACGAATACAGAATGTCTGGGTCGGTACTTGGAGAGACCTCCCAGGAAAGAAACTTGGGAGTTCTGATCGACAAGTAGATGAAGCCATCCACACAATGTGCAGCGGCGGCGAAAAAGGCGAACAGAATACTAGGAATGATAAGGGGATCACAAACAGATCGGAGAAGGTTATGCTGCTGTTCTGGGCCATGGTGCGCCCTCACCTGGAGTACTGCGGCCAGCACTGGTTGCCGTACATGAAGTAGGACACGGTACTACTCGAAAGGTTCCAAAGAAGAGCGGCTAAGATGGTTAAGGGGTTGGAGGAGCTGCTGTACAGCGAAAGTTTAACGAAACTGGGCCTCTTCTCCCTCGAACAGAGGAGATTGAGAGGGGACATGATCGAAACATTCAAGGTACTGAAGGGGATAGACTTAGTAGATAAGGACAGGTTGTTCACCCTCTCCAAGATAAAGAGAACGAGAGGGCACTCTCTAAAGTTGAAAGGGGATAGATTCCGTACAAACGTAAGGAAGTTCTTCTTCACCCAGAGAGTGGTAGAAAACTGGAACGCTCTTCCGGAGGCTGTTATAGGGGAAACACCCTCCAGGGGCAGATAAAGACAGATTGTTCACCCTCTCTAAGGTAGGGAGAACAAGAGGGCACTCTCTAAAATTGAAAGGGGATAGATTCCGTACAAACGTAAGGAAGTTCATAGAAACATAGAAAGTGAAACATAGAAAGTGACGGCAGAAAAAGGCCGAGGCCCATCTGATGACCTTTTCCCTCGTAGAGATCCGACATGAGCATCCCATCTGTTCTTAAAATCTGGCACGCTACTGGCCTCGATCACCTGTACTGGGAGCTTATTCCAGCTGTCAACCACTCTTTCGGTGAAGAAGTATTTCCTGGTGTCGCCATGAAACTTCCCGCCCTTTAGAAAACTGTAGAAAACTGGAACGCTCTTCTGGAGTCTGTCACAGGGGAAAACACCCTCCAGAGATTCAAGACAAAGTTAGACAAGTTCCTGCTGAACCAGAACATACGCAGGTAGGGCTGGTCTCAGTTAGGGCGCTTCTTTCCTCTTCCTCCATCTACCTCAGGTTCAGCATTTATCCCTTCCTTCCAGGTCCGTCCTCTGTAAGTCTAGTACCTCTTTTCTCTCTGCCCTACCACCGCAGGTCCTGTATTTTTTTTTATTGTGCTCTTCCTTTCCTTTCCTCAACCCCTGCCATGACACTTTTAATTTTACTTACTGGCGCTACCTGGCACCAATTCATGCAGGCCTGATCCAGGCCTTTCCCTCTGCAGCATCCTGCCCTGCACAAACAGGAAGTTGCATCAGAGCGGATAGAACGTGGCAGAGGGAAGGACCCAGAGCAGGCCTGTATGAATTGCTGCTGGATTGGCACTTGTAAAGTACAGCTGAAAGCATCAAGGCAGGGTTGAGGGAGGGAAAGGAAGGGCTGGGGGTTGGGGTGTGGGGAGTGAATAAACAAGCAAGCGATGTCAAGGCCATGGGGCTCTGTGTGACCTTCCCCCCCCCCCCTTTTGCTCCTGCCTAATACCAGCCCTGATTTTACTGATCTTAAATTAAAATCCCAAATACTATTCTCCATTATTAAGGAGAGACTCTAAATTTTTCCTTTTCCACGATGGTCTATCTTGTATCATAGCAAACCACCTTAAATGCTCCAAGCTATGGCCAGCTGACAAATAGTGCTACACAATTACAGCGCTAATGTAACGGGTAGGCAGCTGTTATATTCTATGAGAATAACCTTTATCATACTTCTGATATGACCTGCAAATCATTTATGACAAAGGTATATTTATCATATGCCGACCTATAATCTATCATTGATCATAGCTTAAATGCCTTTCCAGTAACTGAGTGATTTTACTGAGAACATGAGATCATTTGATTTCAGAAAGAATACTTAGCCATTCTGATGACTCCTACCCGCCCGCGCCCCCAATCCTAATTGATGTAAATCGCTGAAATCTAGCAAAGCTGAAAGGAAAACTCTCTCCAACGCTGCAGCCCTGAGCGGCAGCTGTGCAGAGACCGGCTTGAAAACCCTCATGGTTTTTGCAGTACGGCTCATCTGCCTAGCCACAGCTTCGTGTGGTTCATGTTTCAACAAAATGTATTGATTAGCAAACAGCGTCCTCAAGCCTGTCGCTCTTATTACTCCCTGCGGGTAATGTCCCCTCCGAAAATTATATTCACCAGCATCTTCGATTGATTTTTAAAACAAGTACAGCACAAATCTTATTTTTATTCTTCAGAACTGGTTAATCAGGAGCCCGAGCTACTATTTATTTGGCCGACGACTCTTGAATCTCAGAAACGATTCTGCTCTATAGAATTTCAACAAGTATTGTCGTTAGTAGAAAATGAACTGATTGTAAAAGTCTGTTGTCATTCAGCTAAACTACTTAGCACGTTTTAAATTAGGGTACAGCATCTTAAACCAGCACTCCTCAACTTTGTCCTGGAATGCCTCCCTTGCCACCCAAAAGGGAGCCCAAGGAGGCCTCGGCGACGAGACAATCGAGGCACAACAAAGGAGTCGTGAGGATAAGATGTCAATAATTCAGTTGTTCTATTGTCCTTTGATACTCAGTGTTTGGAGGTCAATATGGGGACAGATTGACCTTATACTGGAATCAGCAATCCCTTTGACGTATGTGGAACTTGGCTGCACGTCAAGCCTCCTATGGATCGCTACAAAGGCAGGCTTTTCTTGATTATGACAGGGATAAGTATGCAGTTGATAGCCCACAATTGGAAGAATTGTGATCGGCTCAACTTTCCGTTTGGTGGGCCAGTTTATGTTTAGGGTACAAATATGAAAAGATGAATACAGATACATTGGGGCATAGCAAAGTACTTAATTTGATTTGGGGCCCGTTGACATCCTTTGTTAATTCAACATAGTTTCTTGGTTTTCAAATCTTTATTTTTATACATGTCCAGGATGGGGTGGGTGGGTGGGGGGGGGATATATTTCTGGTTCATTTCTTGATCAAATTGTTGGATGGGAGGGGAGAGATATTTATTATCTTCTTTGTTATTGATGGAATTAAGTGCTTATTTTGTAATGAATGTATGTATAATTTATGGCACTTTGTATTAGTTTTGAAAGTTAATAAAGATCTATTTTTAAAAAATTCACTTTATTGATAGTAGCACTGCGAGGACTTGAAGGCTCGACACTAGAGAAGCAGACGCAACAGATTTGGTCCTTGCATAGTATGAAATTCAAAAAGGTTAAGGGGTGACTCTGAGGGGGTGATTGATGCATCTGCTTCCCTCTATGTAACTCCACATCATCAGTAACGCGGCACACAGACGGCTCCAGCGAGAAGGCCGCAAAGCAGCCTGTGAACGCTGCTGGCCTGACGCTTCTCTGCCGGAAGGTATTTATGGTGGCCGGCGCGGATCGGTTGGGAGGGAAGGATGGAGGGTCAGCGGTTTGGCTGCGCGGCAGGGGGGGGGGGAAGAGCAACTACCTACGACTAGGGCTTATTTTCGGGGTAGGTCTTATTTTCTGGGAAACACGGTACAATCAAAGGGAATTCAGCTACAACAGAGGGAGGGGTGTGGGCAGAAGGGAAGGATGAGGTAGATGGTTCCAAAACAAGCCGAGATACAATTCCAGAAGTGGTAAAAATAATAGGTGACCCGTCAAACGTGCGCAGGTCTTTGGCGCGCTGACAATCCCGCCCAGGACATATGCACGTTGCTGCTTCCACCGCTTTTCAGCTTTTCCGTTAGCGCTCTGAGGGAGTGTGGGGGGGACCCCCCCACTACATTTACAAGTCTTCGCGCTCCCATTTGGGGGGGGTGTAGAGAGGAACCCCCCCACCACACTGAAAACTCCCGAACACCAAAAACATAAAGGAGAATGGCAGTTTTCAGTTTACTTGGGGGGGGGTATCCCCCCAACTCCCCTCTGAATGGGAGCGCGAAGACTTGTCACTGTATTGGCATGGTTCCCCCTCCACACACCCTGTCACAGCGCTAACGGAAAAGCTTAAAAGCAGCGGAAGCAGGGGGGGGGGCGCATATGTCCTGCATGGATTGTTGGCGCACCAAAGTCCTGCGCGCTTTTGACGGTGTACCCAAAAAATAGGATGTTTAATTTATTTCACCAGGTATTAACTGGCCACCACTTTGGATTTTGCAGATAGCCTCGCCTACTGTTTTCTAGGTCCCTGAGCAAGAATTCCCCCCAGGGGAGTGGGAGGAGCCCAGGCAGGGTGAGGAAAGGGTCCCTCTCATAAACCCTCTCCACACTAATGAATGCACTTGCAACCACAATTATCACAGGGTTTTGTGGGGCTATTTTACAAAGACACTTAAGCCTGGATTCTCTAAATGGAGCTGTTTTTTAGGCACCAGTAGGCTAAATGAAAAACACAGTTTTAAACTGATTTTCAAGGCGCTTCCCGGTGCCTGAAATACTGGTGCTGGAATCGCTCCTCCATAGGCACCTTACAAAGTCTAAAGTCTCTGTAGGCGTGGCTAATGCTGGAAGTGGCGATAGGCACCATAAAGCGCCTACAGAAGTGTGATTCGTGTCAAAAGTAGGCCTATATTTCTGGCGCCTACCTTTGCTGGAGGTAAGATTTTCTAATCGGCACCGTTGCGTGATTGACATGCGATCGGCAGCCTCCGACAACGGCACTGGTTAGAGAATCAGGGCCTTAAGGCATATATTTACAAAAAAAAACACCATGGCCAATCCAGGTCCCTAGAACCTGGCCAAAACCCAGAGTAGCAACATTCCAGCATCTCAAAGAATAGCAAGGTTCCGGAACCCCAATGAGAGCAACATTCCAGAGCTGAGATTGTGATGTCATAATGCCTCAGAACCAACCTCATCAGTGATGTTACAATGGCTTGATTGTCCTATACTTGGCTCACTTAAGAAGATAAGAACAGCCTTACTGGGTCAGACCAATGATCCATCTTGCCCTGTAGCCCGTTCTCACGGTGACAATCCAAGTCCCTAGTACCTGAGCAAGACTCAAGGAGTAGCAGCATTCATGCTACCGATCCAGGGCAAACCTTTCTTAAAACCAGCTAAGCTATCCGCTCTACCACAACCTCTGGCAATGCGTTCCAGAGCTTAACTATTCTGAATGAAAAAAATATTTCCTCCTATTGGCTTTAAAAGTATTTCCCTGTAATTTCATTGAGTTTCCCCTTGTCTTTGTAATTTTTGACGGAGTGAAAAATTGATCCACTTGTACCCGTTATACTCCACTCAGAATTTTGTAGACTTCAATGATATTTCCCCTTAGTCGTCTCTTTTCCAAGCTGAAGAGCCTTAACTGTTTTAGTCTTTCCTCATACGAGAGGAGTTCCATCCCCTTTACCATCTTGGTCGCTCTTCTTTGAACCTTTTCTAGCGCCACTATATCTTTCTTGAGATAAGGAGACCAGAATTGAACGCAATACTCTAGATGAGGTCACACCATGGAGAGATACAGGGGCATTATAACATTCTTAGGCTTGTTAACCATCCCTTTTTTAATAATTCCTAGCATCCTGTTTGCTTTTTTGGCCGCCGCCAAGGATTAGTTGGAAGGTTTCATCATATTGTCTACGATGACACCCAGATCCTTTTTCTTGGACGCTAACCCCCAAGATGGACCCTACCCTGCACATTGTTAACTGAACTATCACAGATGTTTCCCCTCTAGAATCGCTGACATCTTATTTTCAGTTTCCATTTTAAATTTAAGTAGTAATACAGAGTCGGCACCATGAATTTTTACATGGCATTATGAGCCAGAATTTATAAATTATTTTGTAGCCTTCATTATAATAATAAAAAAACAATAAGTGAAAATGGCCCCACAGGAACATGAGGTATTATTCCAACGACTGAATGACAACTGTAATTTTAATTTCTAATGCATTTCAACAATATAAAATGTCATGACACGCTTTAATTTCAACAGTTGCGAAATGATATCATTTTGGTGTTGTTCACGACCGGGGAATTAATAAACAGCAAAACGATTAGAAAGTTTTGTCATTTATCTTAAGTTCATTCAAATATAATGCGACGCTTCCCCGTCTTTTCCCATTTCATTTTCTGAGCCCCGTCTGATTTACAGCACTAATTCTTCTACTGATCAAAGAAAAGGACACGCAGGCAAAACAATTTAAAATATTCATTTGTTGACAAAAGTGGTTATAATTTAATGCTATCTTCTTCTGAAGCTAGGAAACACTGAAACCGGTCTCTCTATGCAGATGATATTAGACAGAATTAATATTAATACAGTGCACTTTGTTCCTTCTATTACCTGTACAGAGAACAATTTAGAGTAGGGCTTTTTTTTTTCTTCTCTCATTTATTTATACGCTGTTTCAAAAATATTGCTGTATATTGCAAGATTGGAACTTGCTTAAGAACATAAGAATTGCCGCTGCTGGGTCAGACCAGTGGTCCATCCTGCCCGGCAGTCCGCTCACGCGGCGGCCCCCAGGTCAATGACCAGTGCTCTAAATTAGTCCAGCCTCACCAGGAACTTGTCCAGCTTAGTCTTGAAACCCTGGAGGGTGTTTTCCCCTACAACAGACTCTGGAAGAGCGTTCCAGCTCTCCACCACTCTCTGGGTGAAGAAGAACTTCCTTACATTTGAATGAATGAAATATTATGGCAAAGTGTTTGCAATAGGGCTGGCGAGGGCATCAATGGGAACTCCACTAATATGGAACAGGAGGATGTTACTGGCCAGACTTTCCGGTAGATGTCCTGCAAACAACGGGATGGTTGGATAGGCTGGAGTGAACTTGGACGGCAATTTCAGCATTTGGAATCTAGGACAAAACCAGACTTTACAGTCTACGGCCCAGAAGTATCAAAGAAGAGACGAGTTAATCTAATCATGTATTTTCTAATGGGTATAACTTATGAGCAGAATGGATGGACCATTCAGGTCTTTATCTGCCATCATTTACTATGTTACCTGGCAGAAACCCAAAGAGTAGCAGCAACATTCCAGAGCTGAGATTGTGATGTCATAATGCCTCATTCCACCAATGGCTAAGAGCCAACTCAGCAATGATGTCAAAGGCTTGATTAGATGGCAACTTCAGCATTTGGAACGTAGGACAATACCAGACTTTACGGTCAACGGCCCAGAAGTATCAAAGAAGAGACAAGTTAATCAAATCATGTATTTTTAAAATGAGTATCAGTAATGGGTAGACTGGATGGACCATTCAGGTCTTTATCTGCCGTCATTTACTATGTTACTATGTAATAGTGTAGACACCCCAGATGGTGTGAATAACATGAGGAAAGATATGGCAAAGCTTGAAGAACGGTCTGAAATTTGGCAGCTAAAATGCAATGCTAAGAAATGCAAGGTCATGCGTTTGGGCTGCAAAAACCTGAAGGGATGAAGAACTTATGGGCACAACAGAAGAGCAGAACTTGGTGACGGTACAAACGAGCGCCGACAATTCAGCGCAAGACTTCATCGCGCCGCAGGAAAACCTTCTTTTAAAGGGCTCTGACGGGGGGGGGGGGAACCCCCCACTCTACTTAATAGGGATTGCGCTGCCATGTTGGGGGGGTGTAACCCCCCACATTATACTGAAAACTTAACTTTTTCCCAAAAAAATAGGGAAAAAGTTAAGTTTCCAGTTTAATGTGGGGTTACAACCCCCCAACCCCCCCCCCAACGCCAGCGTGATCACTATTAAATAAAGTGTGTGGGGGGGTTCCCCACCAACATCCCCCGTCGGAGCCCTTTAAAAGAAGGTTTTCCTGTGGCGCGATGAAGTCTTGCGCTGAATTGTCAGCGCACCTTTGTCTCTCGCGCTTAAGACTATGAACCGCAGAACTTAGGTGTGATTGCATGTGATGATCTTAAGGTGTCCACAAATACAACAAAAATCCCACAGTAGGGTATTTTAGGAGAGAATGGAGGATGAAGGGTCTCAGAAACCTACTTAAACCCAGTCCCAAGTCTTAACGGTTCATCGTTTCAATCACTGGCCAAACTAACCTCCTCCTCCTATTTGTGTTTAATTAAATTCTTAATGTGTTACATATATAAATTATTTTTTTCTTTTATATCATTAGCAAGCTGAAGAGCCCTGACCTTTTTAGTCTTTCCTCATACGAGAGGAGTTCCATCCCCTCTATCATTTTGGTCACTCTTTTTGAACCTTTTCTAGCGCCACTATATCTTTCTTGAGATAAGGATACCAGAACTGAATGCAATACTCCAGATGAGGTCACACCATGGAGCGATACAGGGGCATTATGATATTCTTAGTCTTGTTAACCATCCCTTTTTAAAATAATTCATAGCATCCTGTTTGGTTTTTTGGCTGCCACCGCACATTAGTTGGAAGGTCTCATTGTATTGTCTACGATGACACCCAGATACTTTTCTTGGGCACTAACCCCCAAGGTGGACCCTAGTATCCGCTAACTGTGATTCAGGTTATTCTTCCCAATGTGCATCACTTTGCATTTGTCCACATTAAATTTCATCTGCCATTTGGACGCCCAGTCTTCCAATTTCCTAAGGTCTGCCTGAAATTTTTCACAATCCGCATGTGTTTTAACAACTTTGAACAGTTGAGTGAGGTGATTAAAATTTGCAGATGACACTAGTCATTCCAATTTCCAGATCATTTATAAATAAGTTAAATAGCATCGGTCCCAGTACAGATATCCCTGTGGCACTCCACTGTTTACTTTCCTCCATTGAGAAAAAAATAATGACCATTTAACCCTACCCTCTGTTTTCTATCCGATAACCAATTCCTAATTCACAACTGAACTTTGCCACCTATCCCATGACTCTTTCATTTTCTCAGGAGGGAAGGGGGCTGGGTGCAGAGCCTGGTGTATATTAGTATATAATTTGGTTCAGAATGTTTTTTTTCTTGATTTCATCCTCTAAATCTAGGGTGTGTCTTATTGTCAGGTGTGTCTTATAGTGCAAGGGAAAGTCTATATCTATATCTATCTATCTATCTATCTATATTGAGAGCAAATAAAAAATTAAAGGCAATTGTTAAATTACACGATAACTGGAACAGAGTTAGTAAAATGCAACATATGTACTCGTACATCACCTGTTGGATAGTTCATCAACATACAGTGCAATGCTCGGTCTTTAGTTGGATGCCAGCCACAAGGTCAGAAACATGGACTCTCCCTTGCAAGAGTGCACCATCGAAGAACAACATGCAATAGTGCGCTTTCTTTTGGCAGAGGAAATGAAACCTGTGGAAATTCACTGTTGGATATTGAATCAGTATAGACATAGCACCATGAATCAACGAACAAGTGTAACCAACTAAGGTCATCCATCAACCATCAGCCATCAGCCATCCATCAAGCATCCATCAACATTGCTTAGAGAAGAGCTCATTGACAGGGCAGATGCCTTGATTAGAGAAGACCAACGGATAACGTCTCAATTGGCTGCAAATTTGGATTTCAGCTATGAATATGCATTTGTCATAATGCATGATGACTTGGGATACAGGAAGGTCTGTGCGCAATGGGTTCCCAAAGAGCTTATTGATCTGCACAAGCAACAGCGTGTGGAGGCTGTGATCCAGTTCCTGAGATGGTATGAAAAATATCCGAGTATTCTGGAGAGAATCGTCACCGTTGACGAGACATGAGTGCATCACTGCGACCCAGACAGCAAAAGACAAAGTCTGATGAAGGAAAGGAAGCGGTGCTCACCTGGCTTCCAGGAGCAACTGCAAATCTTCTTAGCAGGAAAGCAGAAGCTAGTTGAACAATACAACAAATATGTCGTCTTGCATGGGGATCATGTGGAAAAGTTCAATGTTCAATTGCCGTTAAATGTATTTTTGCCTTTAATTTTTTATTTACCCTTGTAGAAGCTGGGGATAGAGAGCAGTCTTTTGGAAGAGTGAGCACCATTTAGGATAGTAACATAGCTGATGACAGCAGATAAAGTCCCAAATGGTCCATCCAGTCTGCTGAACCCTACCCACTCTTTAAATTACTAACTTAATTTAAATTTTCCTTCTTCTTAGCTATTGCTGGCCATAATCTAAAGCTCTGCCTGGCACTATGCTTAGGTTCCATCTACTGAAGTCTCCAGCAAAGCTCACTCCAATGGCCAGCCCATCTAAACCATCTCAGCCATCGAAGCCCTCCCCAGCCCATCCTCAACCAAACAGCCATATACGGACATAGACTGTGCAAGTCTGCCCAGTACTGGCCTTAATTTTTTCTGATTCGAGATCCTCTGTATTCATCCCATGCTTTTTTAATTCTGTCACCGTTTTCCTCTCCACAACCTCTCTCGGGAGCGCATTCCAGGCATCCACCACCCTCTCCATAAAGAACGATTTCCTTACATTTCTCTTGAGTCTACCACCCCTCAACCTCAAATTGTGTCCTCTGGAAAAGATTTTGTTCTACGTTAATACCTTTTATGTATTTGAACGTCTGAATCATATCTCCCCTATCCCTCCTTTCCTCTAGGGCAGGGGTAGGGAACTCCGATCCTCGAGAGCCGTATTCCAGTCGGGTTTTCAGGATTTCCCCAATGAATATGCATTGAAAGCAGTGCATGCAAATAGATCTCATGCATATTCATTGGGGAAATCCTGAAAACCCAACTGGAATACGGCTCTCGAAGACCGGAGTTCCCTACCCCTGCTCTAGGGTATACATATTCAGGGCTTCCAGGCTTCAGAGGAGGGCAATGGAAATGGTAGAAGGTATGTGGCAAAAGGAGGTTCATAGACAACCCCGCGAAAGAAAAAGGCGCGCGCCGACAACTGAGCGCAAGACGGAGGCGCGCGCCGAAGAAAATTACAGTTTTTAGGGGCTCCGACGGGGGTTTTTGTTATGGAGCCCCCCCCCCCAGTTTACTTAATAGAGATCGCGCCGGCATTGTGGGGGGTTTGGGGGGTTGTAACCCTCCACATTTTACTGTAAACTTAACTTTTTCCCTAAAAACAGGGAAAAAGTGAAGTTTTCAGTAAAATGTGGGGGGGTTACAACCCCCCAAACCCCCCACAACGCCCCCACAATGCGGCGCGATCTCTATTAAGTAAAGTGGGGGGGTTCTCCCCCACACACTCCCCGTCGGAGCCCTAAAAACAGTAATTTTTTGCAACGCGCACCTCCACGCTGCGCTCAATTGTCTGCGCGCGCCTTTGTCTCGGCGCGCTTTTGACCTGACACCCAAAAGGATACAGGATGAAACCAAAAATTTATTTTTTCACGTTTTTGGGCAACACCAAAAATGACATAAAGCAACACGCAAGATGAAGTTGACATTTCAAATAAACGCACGTCGATAATGACATTATCCTACTTAAGAAAATATACTAGCAGAAATGGTCGTCAACTCACTCAACAATGACCATATACATGCACTGTAGCACAGCTTCATTTTTCTAGGCTACTGAGCAGGAAGCGATATTATATCTCCTATTTTTCTTATCCTGCCCTTTTTATGTTAAAATCAATTATCTTATTCCGGTCAATTTGTTGAAATGATAGGAAAGTAAACCTTTTTCAATTCTTTGTATTAAAAGTACTGCTCCTCTCATAATGCATCCATCACGCAATTTTCTTCATTACCTAAATACAGAGACAACTGCAGAGATTATTATCAATAAGCCAGAGCTGCATGGTGCAGGCATATAGTCAGGACACTCTGACAAAGGCAGAGCATGATTGGAGACAGTCAAGGGAATAAGGATGTCACACTCAGGTTAAAAATTGAATGATGACCCATACCTGAGTGTGACTCTAGTGCAGGGGTATCAATGTCCCTCCTCGAGGGCCGCTATCCAGTCGGGTTTTCAGAATTTCCACAATGAATATGCACGAGATCTATTTCCATGCACTGCTTTCATTGCATGCTAATAGATCTCATGCATATTCATTGGGGAAATCCTGAAAACCCAACTGGATTGTGGCCCTCAAGGAAGGACTTTGACACCCCTCCTCTATTGACATCCTTATCCCCTTGGTCATCTCTGCATTTTGCCTAACCTGAGTGTGGCTCCAGTGGCCTCCTTATCCCCTTGACCATCTCTGCTTTTTGCCTTCTCTGTTTTCTGCAGAACACTATAGATACGTGAGCAGCCAAGGGGTATCTGCAGAGAACAGTAGGACAGGAGTGGTGAGAAATATGTGGAATGGAGACATTGAGTACACAGGGGGAGCTGTGTATGCATGCTAACCTTCAAAGAGACATGATGAAAGGAGGTGTTGATGCCCCTGTACAAGTTGTGAGGCCCCACTTGGAGTATTGTGTCCAGTTTTGGAGGCTGTATCTCTCCAAGGACATAAAAAGGCCAGAGGCAATTTAGAGCAAGGCAATACAAATGCTATGGGGTTTGTGCCAAAAGACACGAGAATAGACTGGAAGACCTGAATACATATACGCTAGAGGAAAGGAGATATAATCCAGACATTCAAATACTTGAAATATATTAATATGCATACAGACCTCGTCCAGAGACACAGGAGCAGTAGAACTAGATAACGTGAATTGAGATTGCAGGGCGGTAGACTCAGTAGAAATCTCAGGAAAGAACTTTCCACAGAGAGGGTAGTGGATGATTGGAATGTCCTTCCAGGAGAGGTAATCGAGCCAAAATCATTGAGGGACTTCAAGAATGCTTGGGATAAACACAGGGGATGCCTAAACAGAAAGAAGATGGAAACCCAACTTGACTGTTGAGATGTTATATTGGGCAACTAACACCGCAGGAAGCATTTCAATCCCCCGAAGCAATCCGCTCTATTCTGTCCAGATAACCTCTTATGTAATCCGCCTTGAACCGCAAGGTAATGGCAGAATAAAAGTCACTAATGTAATGTAATCTACTCGTACTTCTGCAGTCTGTGTCCCACAACTGTCAAAATGAAGATGAACATTCTGCCATTCCAGTATTGTATTTCACCTTAGCTGTACAACTCAAGGGGGAGGAGAAGGCATCCAATTATCAAGTTAAATACTCTTAGCAATATTTTGGTTATTACATGTGTTGTCCAAAACCTGTGTTATATTTAACTGCATCTAGAAGGTTAGCATTATGGTAAATTGCCTTTGTTGTGAAGATTGAATGGATTGTGTAAGTCTTTTTTGTGCTGTCATTTATTGTGTTACTAGCTGATGCCCCGGCGTTGCACGGGTATTTAATAATAGCAATAACACAGTAAACGGATTGAAATAAAGATACTTTATAGTGGTGAATGAAATTATTGTTTTACAGCTTAATAAAAAGTACAATATTCAAATTATAATGTGAAATATTTGACAAAATGAATACAATACAACTAACGCAAAACGTGATTATAAACAACAATTTTAGTTTCACCTCCTGGAGCAAGAACAAATAAATTCTTGGGTGAACCCACCCTTGAGCAAGCAACATAGAGTTGTGGGCCGTGAGACACCCAGAACATATCACCCCAGGTAGTGAGGGATCTGCATACCAAGTTTCGTTCAAATCGGGCAAGCCGTTTTTGGTTGGCAGCTGTTTTACATTTTTTCCATTGACATGAATGGGTGAAATCTGATTTTATGTTTGTAGCTCCGCCCACATGTGCAGGTGGGCCGTGACACCCCCAGAACATATCACCCCAGGTAGTGAGGGATCCGCATACCAAGTTTCGTTCAAATCGAGCAAGCCGGTTATGCGGAGGCAGTTTTTACATTTTTTCCATTGACATGAATGGGTGAAATCTGATTTTCTGTTTGTAGCTCCGCCCAGGTGTGCAGGTTGGCCGCGATACCCCCAGAACATATCACCCCAGGTAGTGAGGGATCTGCATATCAAGTTTCGTTCAAATCGGGCAAGCCGTTTTTGCGTTGGCAGCTGTTTTACATTTTTTCCATTGACATGAATGGGTGAAATCTGATTTTATGTTTGTAGCTCCGCCCACATGTGCAGGTGGGCCGTGAGACCCCCAGAACATATCACCCCAGGTAGTGAGGGATCGGCATACCAAGTTTCGTTCAAATCGGGCAAGCCGTTTTTGCGTTGGCAGCTCTTTACATTTTTTCCATTGACATGAATGGGTGAAATCCGATTATCTGTTTGTAGCTCCGCCCACGTGTGCAGGTGGGCCGCGAGACCCCCAGAACATATCATCCCGGGTAGTGAGGGATCTGCATACCAAGTTTCGTTCAAATCAGTCAAGCCGTTTTTGCGTGATCGCGGCACATACATACATACATCCGATTTTATATATATAGATTGTGTGTGTATATGTGTGCCATTTGTTGTGTTACTGTGTGTGACATTTATTGTGTTAGTGTGTATGTGTGAGTGTGTCATTTACTGTGTTACTCTGTGTGTGTATTTTGTGTTACTCTGTGTGTGTATCATTTATTGTGTGTATGTGTGTGTGTATGTGTGTCATTTGTTGTGTTACTGTGTGTGACATTTATTGTGTTAGTGTGTGTGTAATTTACTGTGTTACTCTGTGTATGTATTTTGTGTTACTCTGTGTATCATTTATTGTGTTACTGTGTGTGACATTTATTGTGTTATTGTGTGTGTATGTGTGCCATTTGTTGTGTTACTGTGTGTGACGTTAGTGTGTGTGTGAGTGTGTCATTTACTGTGTTACTCTGTGTGTGTAATCTGTGTGTGTATCATTTATCTATATATATAAAATCGGAGGTATGTGTATATGTATGTGTGTATGTGCTGCGATCACGCAAAAACGGCTTGACCGATTTGAACAAAACTTGGTATGCAGATCCCTCACTACCTGGGATGATATGTTCTGGGGGTCTCGCGGCCCACCTGCACACGTGGGCGGAGCTACAAACATAAAATCAGATTTCACCCATTCATGTCAATGGAAAAAATGTAAAAAGCTGCCATTCTCACAGTAATTCAAAAACGGCTTGACCGATTTGAACGAAACTTGGTATGCAGATCCCTCACTACCTGGGGTGATATGTTCTGGGGGTCTCGCGGCCCACCTGCACACATGGGCGGCGCTACAAACAGAAAATCAGATTTCACCCATTCAAGTCAATGGAAAAAATGTAATAAGCTGTGGGACCGATTTGAACGAAACTTGGTATGCAGATCCCTCACTACCTGGGGTGATATGTTCTGGGGGTCTCGTGGCCCACCTGCACACGTGGGCGGAGCTACAAACAGAAAATCAGATTTCACCCATTCAAGTCAATGGAAAAAATGTAAAAAGCTGTGGGACCGATTTGAACGAAACTTGGTATGCAGATCCCTCACTACCTGGGGTGATATGTTCTGGAGGTCTCGCGGCCCACCTGCACACGTGGGCGGAGCTACAAACAGAAAATCAGATTTCACCCATTCATGTCAATGGAAAAAATGTAAAAAGCTGCCATTCTCACTGTAATTCAAAAACGGCTTGACCGATTTGAACGAAACTTGGTATGCAGATCCCTCACTACCTGGGGTGATATGTTCTGGGGGTCTCGCGGCCCACCTGCACACGTGGGCGGAGCTACAAACAGAAAATCAGATTTCACCCATTCATGTCAATGGAAAAAATGTAAAAAGCTGCCATTCTCACTGTAATTCAAAAACGGCTTGACCGATTTGAACGAAACTTGGTATGCAGATCCCTCACTACCTGGGGTGATATGTTCTGGGGGTCTCGCGGCCCACCTGCACACGTGGGCGGAGCTACAAACAGAAAATCAGATTTCACCCATTCATGTCAATGGAAAAAATGTAAAAAGCTGCCATTCTCACAGTAATTCCAACTACCTAGGGTGATATGTTCTGGGGGTCTCGCGGCCCACCTGTACACGTGGGCGGAGCTACAAACAGAACATCAGATTTCACCCATTCATGTCAATGGAAAAAATGTAAAAAGCTGCCATTCTCACACTAATTCAAAAACGGCTAGACCGCTTTGAACGAAACTTGGTATGCAGATCCCTCACTACCTGGGGTGATATGTTCTGGGGGTCTCGCGGCCCACCTGCACACGTGGGCGGAGCTACAAACAGAAAATCTTATTTCACCCATTCATGTCAATGGAAAGGATGTAAAAAGCTGCCATTCTCACAGTAATTCCAACTATAAATCACTTTATATGACACTATAACCACTAGGGACATCTTTTCTATTCTACCACGGACACCATACATATAGAGTTTGTATGTTCTAACTGTGTTTGTAACTGTTTCCTTCATGCACCCCAGTTCATAATGTTATTACATTACATGAGTACTCACATATCCTGAACTAGGAACACAGGTTCCATTCTGAACCGGGAAAAAACTGCATGGAGTTTCTTTTCAACCTGAGTTTCCACATATTGAGTTGTTTAAATCAATAATGAAACTTTTGGATGCCACTTATTCTAACAGATCTTCCTTTTCAGTTTAAGAGATTGCAAATTCCAGTGAGACTTGCATTCATAAAGTATCTTTATTTGAATCCATTTACAGTGTTATTGCTATAATTAAATACCCGTGCAACGCCGGGGCATCAGCTAGTATAAATATATATATATAGGGACCTTTTACTAAGGCACGCTAGCTGATTTAGCAAGCGCTAAATCATTATATTCTATGGCCACGTTAGCGTTTAGCGGGCACTAATATTTAGTGCTCCTTTTACAAAGGTGCGCTAGCGTTTTTAGCGCACGCTACCCGAAAAACTACCGCCTGCTCAAGAGGAGGCGGTAGGGGCTAGCGCGTGGCATTTTAGTGCGCGCTAAAACCGCTAGCGTGCCTTGGTAAAAGGAGCCTTTAGCTGTCCACAAAAAAACCCAACTTTTTTTAATATTTAAAGTTATTCTTTAAAAACTAGCACTTTAGCTCTCTCTGACAAAAGAGTTTGCAGCAAAGTTGTCCGAGTGGAAATTATATCTTGAGTGTCCTCTAAGAAGGCAGCGAGTTCCCCGGTTGCTAATGCTGGGGGCTACATCGACCGCTCCTCTAGTGATGATGGCAGGTACAGAACCTTCTGAAATACAGTTGACTCAGATATTTCCTGTTTAAAAATGTTTCTAAACTATTTCCTAAGCTATATTTCAGCTGAAATTAAAGGTTAACAAGGGAAATTTAAAAAGCATACATTATCATACAAACGATTTTCCAATTGTCCCAATTTATGATGCAAAATCAGACTAAGGGCCTGTTTTACAAAGCTACGCTAGCGGCCACAGGGCGGTAACGACCCCGAAGCCCATGGAGATTTAAAGGGCTTCGGGGCTCTTGCCGCACGGCAGCCGCTAGCGTGGCTTTGTAAAACAGGCCCTAACTGACTGAAGTACTTTCACTTGATTTTGCATCTCCTCACTCGTAAATTTAATTTTTGCAACGTCAACTTGTAATACAGAGACAGAAGACACAACTTGACTAGAAAAAAAAATACATAATTCTGCTACTTTCCCTTTAAGCAATTTCTCAATCTGGGTGACAACTTGCCAAATATCTTTGAAAGAAATATCACCCTAGGGAATATCTTGAGTGGAAACCATCTCAACCGTATCAAAACTGACCAGTTGCAATTTAGCCAGGCTATCAGTCCATTGAGATGCTACAATTGGATTTTGCATGAATTCAGGTTTGTCCTGCAACCCATTCGGTACGGACTCCGTCTGAATATTTACATCTGCAGGCAGGGGTGGAGGGGATCTAGTGTCGGGACTCGGAGATAACCCATCCAAAGAGCTAGTGAGGGTGAAAAAGTACTTACTGTTTGAGTAATTCCAGTCAACTTTTTGTCCATTGGACCTGTAATCATTGGTGTAGATGCAGCAAGTTGGGGTTTTTTCTCACATATGCCCTTCATTTCCCCAAAACTCACTCAATGTATAGCACAGCTGGCTAATATACCTCGCTCTATAACAGAGCTGGGTGAGGGAAGTGAAATCCGTAAACTCTGTAGGCAGAGATGGAAGGCTCTTTTCTCAGTTCCAACACTCTCCAGAACCTCCTTTCCTCAAACTCTCTCACCTCACTCTGAAACAGAGCTGGCTGATATACTGGGAGAGCGGGATACAGCCTATAAACATTGCAGGAAGGGATAGAAGGCTCTTTTCTCAATTCCAACACTCCAGAACCTCCTGTCCTCAAACTCTCTCACCTCACTCTGAAACAGAGCTGGCTGATATACCGAGAGAGAGGGGTGGAGCTGTAAACATTGCAGGAAGAGATGGAAGGCTCTTTTCTCAATTCCAACACTCCAGAACCTCCTGTCCTCAAACTCTCTCACCTCACTCTGAAACAGAGCTGGCTGAGATACCGGGAGAGCAGGGTAGAGCCTGTAAACATTGCAGGAAGGGATGGAAGGCTCTTTTCTCAATTCCAACACTCCAGAACCTCCTGTCCTCAAACTCTCTCACCTCACTCTAAAACAGAGATAGCTGATATACCGTGAGAGCGGCGTGGAATCTGTAAACACTCCAAACCCCTTATTCTAGAAACTTGCATACCCAAATTCATACCCACCCCCCTAACACTATAAAAAGTGCTAAAAAAAATTGAATATGCAAATTTGGGAGTGTACCTATGTGTTAGCTTCTTCCATATATTGCTGTTGAGACTGGAGCATTCTGGCTCCCCATTTATTAGTCCTTTATAGCTTCTTTAGAGCTATTTGTAGATCCAGAAACATGTTACAACTAGTCCATTTATTATTTTTTTTGCAAAATAATTCCATTCTGGTTAAAATTTCTTAACACCACTTCTTAAAATGTACAAGTGGATCAATTTTTCACTCCATCAAAAATTACAAAGGCTAAGGGACACTCGATGAAGTTACAGGGAAATTCTTTCAAAACCAATAGCAGGAAAAACATTTTCCCTCAGAGAATAGTTAAGCTCTGGAATGTGTTGCCAGAGGATGTGGTAGGAATGGATAGCGTAGCTGGTTTTAAGAAAGGTTTGGTCAAGTTCCTGGAGGAAAGGTCCATAGTCTGTTATTGAGAAAGACATGGGGGAAGCTACTGCTTGCCCTGGATAGGTAGCATGGAATATTGCTACACTTTGGGTTTTGGCCAGGTACTAGTGACCTGGATTGGCCTCAGTAAGAACGGGTTACTGGATGGACCATGGGTATGACCCAGTAAGGCTATTCTTATGTTCTAAAAGTTTGAATAGCAATATCCATAGTACCTTGAGGATACCACTTTGAGGAGGGTGTACTGGTGAGATATCAGGTTGACTTGGATTTACAAAAAAATTGAGATCAGAGTTTGTGAAATTCCAGCATAAATGATATTGCAACCTAAGAACAGCATTACTGGGTCAGACCAATGGTTCATCAAGCCCAGTAACCCGTTCTTACTGTGGCCAATCCAGGTCACTAGTACCTGGCCAAAACCCAAAGCGTAGCAATATTCCATGCAACTGTTCCAGGGCAAATAGTGGCTTCCCCCATGTCTTTCTCAATAATAGACTATGGAAGGAGTATTCACCAAATTAAAATTTGATTGAACAAACATAAATCAAAGATTCTGACTAGAAATATTCAAGCCCCAATAGTACAACACTGACTGGATTCTGATATTTTCATTGGAGAGTTACTGTATAGATACTGTTAAAGTCGGGTGGGAGGGTGGACATTTCAAAAAGATTTTAAGCTATAAAGAACAACATTGTATATTTCCGCTCAACTTTGTGGTCCCATTGGGATTGAATCGGGAGATAGAATGGACGATGTTGATCTCATGGGGCTTTGTGATTGGCTGTCCTGATTCATGTGATCCTGTATATAAGATTTAAAAAGATGTCACTGCCATTTTGTGTAACACCATATAAGAAACATTCTTGATTTAATGGCATGTACTTCTTACCAGAGATAGCCTAATTCTGAATTTATATTTTTGATTTGTTTGAAGACTGAGGGGTTATCATAAGTTTTTGATCTTTTTAGAAGACTTTCATGATCCAGCTATTCTAGTGAAACATGAATTCATGTCTCTAGTCTATGAACATTTTAATTCTAGGTTAAAATAAGTCTTTTAGGGCTCTTTTTACAATGTCTCGGTAGAGATTTCTACCGTGGGCCAGCGAGGTAAATGCTCCGACGCTCGTAGGAGCATTTACCTCATCGGCCGCAGAAGAAACCTCTATCTCAGCTATGTAAAAACCAGCGCCAATTATTATGAATATACAGTACTGTATTAAGTATAAAATGAATGTTTAAAAAATCTGTTGACATAATGAAAAAGTTGGTGAAATTCTTTGAGATCTAGCTGTTAAGCTATAATATCTTGAAAGCTAAACCTCAGAAGGTCATCTACCTCTGAGAGATTTGGAATAACTGAAGGGTATATATGTGAATGCATTGGAAAGTGTTATTATCAATATACAGTACAATACGTAGTTAGTCTGTGCCATGTAGAGTCTATTTTAAACAGTGACACAATATTTTACATCATGAAAGCTTATTTTGGCTTGATATTAATATTTCTGACAGCTTCTTTTTAATCGTCAGTACTTTACTGGAAATTTAGGTTTCAAAATATTAAAGCCTAATCCATTAATAGATCTGTCAAAAATAATCTAGACAAGAAACACAAACTCTTATTAAAATCTCACCTCTCTTATTTCGTTGACTTTTAAGAAATTGCCAACCACATTAATTTTATTTGGGCACGGTAAAATTAAGAAGACATATTTTATGAGCTTGTTTTTAGATTCTTACAGTAAAAAAAAAACTGACAGAAAGGAAGCAGGGAAAAGTCTCGTTAGGTCAGTTTTCAAATAATGCTCAGTAACTACGGAGGGGGGGAACGTTGTCAGCTTGGACTGCTGTTAAGATGTGCTATTTTACTGTTCACCTAGGTTACATTACATTACATTACATTTGTGATTTCTATTCCGCTTGTGCCTTGCGGTTCTAAGCGGATTACAATTTAGAAGACTGGACATTTCCAGTAGCTTTACAGTACATATAATCAAGGATGCGTTAAGTTACAATTGTTATTCTGGACTTTTCCAGGAGAAATTGGTAATGGATAGTAGATAGTGATAGGTTGTTTAGACGAGTAGAGTTAATAATGTCCGGGTTCTGTTGTTTAGATGAGTGGAGATAATACTGTCCGGATTCAAGGTGTTGCTGGTGGTGGTGTTAGGGTAGTCATGAGCGCATTTTCTAATACTTTTGTGAGGTTATGATGATGGGAAGTGTTTTTTGAAGAGATGAGTTTTGATTTCTTTTCGGAATGCTTTAATGTCTATTGATTTGGTCAGTAGATTGGTGATGTTAATATCGATCTTTGCTGCCTGTGTTGCTAAAAGGCTGTCATATAGTTTCTTTCGTCGTGTTCCTTTGAGAGGGGGATAAGTGAATAGGCTCTGAGTTCTCCTTGATCTGTGTGAGAGGTTACGGTGTAGTCTGTTGTTTAGGTAGATGGGTGCTGTTCCATGCATTACTTTGTATAATAGACAGTAGAATTTGAACTGGGATCTTGCTTTTATTGGTAGCCAGTGTGAGTCTAGGTATGCTTTGGTTATGTGGTCATATTTGCTTAGTGAGTAGATGATTCTGAGGGCTGTGTTCTGAACTGTCTGTAATTGTTTTATCATGTAATTTGGGCATGATAGGTATAGGCTGTTACAGTAATCTACAATACTCAGTACTAGGGATTGTACTAATATCTTATATTGATCTTTGTTGAAGAATTTTCTTATTTTTCTTAGGTTACGAATTGTGAAGAATGCTTTTTGGATGATTTTGTGGATTTGAGACTGCATTGTGCAATTTCTGTCTAGTAGAATTCCCAGGATCTTGAGTGTGCTTTGCATTGGGTACTTGATTGTATTTACTTCTAGTTCTGTGAGAGATGGTTTTTTTTCCCTTTCCAGTAGTAGGAATTTAGTTTTTTCCGAGTTCAGTTTTAGTTTATGATTTGACATCCATTTTTCTACCGTTTCCATTATCATTTTCAGGTGGTTTGTGGATAAGGGGTCTTGAATATTAAAGGGGAGGAGGATAGTTATATCATCTGCATAGCTGAATGATACTGTGTTTAGGGCGTCTAGGGTTATGCCTAGGGATGCTATGAAGAGGTTAAATAATATGGGTGACAAAGGTGATCCTTGTGGTACTCCACATGGGTTTGACCATGGATCGGATATGTGCTCTTTTGATTTGACTTTATATGTTCGTGTTTTGAGGAAGCTTTGGAACCATTTGTGAACATTACCTGAGATTCCTATTGCGTCTAATGTCTGGAGTAGTGTGTGATGGTCAACTAAGTCGAATGCCGCAGAAAGGTCGAGTTGAATGAGAAGCAGCTTGTTTCCTTTGCTGAGGTGTTGTCGGGCAATGTCTAATAGTGATACCAGTAGAGTTTCTGTGCTATGGTTGGATCTGAATCCAGATTGTGATGGATGTAGTATGTGATGGTCTTCAAGGTAGTTGGAGAGGTGTTGTGCGACAAGGCCTTCTGTTATTTTAATGTATAGTGGGATTGATGCGATTGGTCTATAGTTTGCAGGATTATCTATAGGGCCTTTGGGATCTTTTAGGATGGGTGTGATTATGATTTCTCCTAATTCCGGTGGGAAATGACCTTCGCTTAGTGTTGTTTGAAGCCATAGTGTGAGGCTAGCTTTAAATTTGGCGGAAGCTGTTGCTAGTAAGTATGAGGGACAGTTATTCAAGTCACATGAGGATTTGCTGTATTTTTTGTAAAGCCTGTTCAAGTCTGACCATTGTATCTTTGTGAAGTTTGTCCATATCCTGTCTGCTGGGATTGCTTCATCTGTTTTGGGATTGATTCGTATTTCTTCTATGTTGATTCTTGAATTGTTGAATGTGGATCTGGTTGTGATGATTTTGTGTTTGAAGTGATCCGCTAATTGGGTGGCTGTGGGAGTTTGGTTTCCTTGGGTGGCGAGAAATGGTTTGGTATCAGTGAGCTTTCTTAAGATGTCAAAAAGTATTCTTGTGTCTGGTTTTTCGGTGCTGATGAGTTTGGAGTAGTAGTTTTTTCGTTTTTCCTTCAGTTTGGTATTGTATTGTTTGATTAGGATTTTCCATTCGTCTTTGATGTGATTGTGTTTTTGTTTTTTCCATGACCTTTCTAGTTGTCTGCATTTTCTCTTTAGTTGTAGAAGTTCGTCGTCGAACCATTTATTAGATGGTCTGTCTATTTTGTTTTTGTTTTTTATTGGAGCTAGTTCGTTTAGTGTAGATTCACTGAGGGTCCGCCAACTATTTATGAATTCTTTGGGGTTGTTGGGGTCGATTTTGGGGTCGACTGTGTTCCAGAATGTGTGAGGTTCGATTTTCGGTCTGAATTTGATGAGTGTTTTCTTTGGGATGGGTAAGCAATTCCGGTCCTCAAGAGTTGGAGCCAGGTCTGATTTTCAGGATCTCCACAATGAATATGTATGAGATGGATTTTCATGCACTGCCTCTTTGAGATGCAAATCTATCTAGTGTGGATATCCTGAAAACCTGACCTGGCTCCGGCTCTCGAGGACCGGATTTGCCTACATCTGTCCTAGATCAGTGGTAGGCAATTCCGGTCCTCGAGAGCCAGAGCCAGGTCAGGTTTTCAGGATCTCCACAATGAATATGTATGAGATGGATTTGCATGCACTGCCTCCTTGAGATGCAAATCTATCTCATGCATATTTATTGTGGAAACCTGACCTGGCTCTGGCTCTCGAGGACCGGAATTGCCTACCCCTGACCTAGGTTATAGTTAACGAAGGGGGGGAGAGGTTAAAATGATGGATCATTTTACTGCTAACCCCAGTTAACTAGGGTCTTATTCCATAAAAAAGGATCTGGACTAAGAACATAAGAAGTTGCCTCCGCTGAGGCAGACCATAGGTCCATCCTGCTCAGCGGTCCGCACCCGCGGCGGCCCATCAGGCCCATTGCCTGAGCAATGGTCTATACCTATCTATACCCCCCAATCCCTTTTTCTTCTAGGAATCTATCCAAACCTTCTTTGAAACCATTTAATGTTTTCTTGTCTACAACAGCCTCTGGAAGCGCGTTCCATGTATCCACCACCCTCTGAGTGAAAAAGAACTTCCTAGCGTTTGTTCTAAACCTGTCCCCTTTCAATTTCTCCGAGTGCCCCCTTGTACTTGTGGCGCCCCTTAATTTGAAAACTCTGCCCCTGTCTATTTTTTCTATGCCCTTCAGGATCTTGAAGGTTTCTATCATGTCTCCTCTAAGTCTTCGCTTCTCCAGGGAGAAAAGTCCCAACTGCTTCAATCTGTCGGTATATGGGAGATTTTCCATTCCCTTTATCAGTTTGGTTGCTCTTCTTTGTACTCCCTCAAGTACCGCCATGTCTTTCTTGAGGTACGGCGACCAGTACTGGACACAGTACTCCAGATGCGGCCGTACCATTGCACGATACAGCGGCATGATGACTTCCTTCGTCCTGGTCGTAATACCCTTCTTAATGATACCCAGCATTCTGTTTGCTTTCCTAGAGGCTGTGGCGCATTGCGCCGATGCCTTCAGTGTTGCGTCTACCATCACTCCCAGGTCTCTCTCCAGGTTACTAACCCCTAGTGGTGTTCCCCCCATTTTGTATGTGCACATCGGGTTCTTTTTCCCCACGTGCATGACCTTGCATTTCCCCACGTTGAAGCTCATCTGCCACTTTTCGGCCCACTTTTCCAGCTGCGTTAGATCCTTTTGGAGATCCTCGCAGTCTTCCTTGGTTTGAGCCCTGCTGTATAGTTTGGTGTCATCTGCAAATTTAATGACTTCACACTTAGTTCCCGCCTCTAGATCATTTATGTAGATATTGAACAAGAGCGGTCCCAGCACCGACCCTTGCGGAACTCCGCTCGTGACCCCTTTCCAGTCTGAGTAGTGGCCTACTGTGAACAGTTTTAGTCTCTGATAACTAGAACTGAGATTGTGATGTCATAATGCCTCATTCCACCAATAATAATAATAATAATAATAATAATAACTTTATTTTTATATACCGCCAAAGCCATAGTAGTTCAAGGCGGTTTACAACAAGAAGAGCTGGACAGTCAGCGAAGGAAAAATAACAATGGAGATTTTGGAAAAGCGAACAAGAAAAAAAAATAACAGTGAGCATTTTGGTTGCATAAAGTCACAATGTGGGGAAGCAAGAAGATGTGAAAAGGAGTACAGTAGAGGGTTTAAGGGTTCTTGGTTACAAATCGGTTGAACAGGTTTGCTTTTATTAGTTTTCTGATGTTAAGGTAGGATGAGGAGAGTTTGATGAAGTTGCCTAGCCACTTGTTTTGTTGACTTGCTTGGAAGGCTAGCGTTCTGTTTAGGAATCTTTTGTATTGGCAGGTTTTTATTGAAGGGTGGTTGAACAAACGTATTCTACGTGTGGGTCTGGTGGAACAGTCGAATTTAAAGTGGGAGACCAGGTATAGCGGGGCCATTCCAAGGACAGATTTGAAACAAAGGCAGGCAAATTTGAATAGCACTCTTGCTTCTAGTGGTAGCCAATGGAGTTTTTGGTAGTAGGGGGTTATGTGGTCCCATTTTTTTATGCCGAAAATCAGTCGCACTGCAGAATTTTGTATGATTCGGAGTCTATGTAAGGTTTTCTTGAGGGACCCCAGATAGATGATATTACAGTAGTCGAGTAGGCTCAAGATGGAGACAACCTCATCAGTGACGTCACAATGGCTTCATCGTCCTATTCTTGAGTCACATAAGAAAATAAGAGCTGCTATACTGGGACAGACCGAAGATCCATCAAGCCCAGAATCTTATTTCCTACAGTGGCCAACCCAAATATTTTGTGGGATGGAGACAGCACTTATGTGGTTGTACCGTTCAGCACTTATACCCCCCCTCCCCTTTTACAAGAGTGCGGAAGAGGTTTTTAGCACCAATTGGTATGCTGAATGCTCTTTGCTGCTCTGACAGTCGTAGAGTTCCTACGGGGTTAATCGCCTGAGTTAAACAGCCACATCAGACTGCATCAAATACAATTCTTTCTTTATGTAGCGTTACTTAGAGAGTCAGTGCTGAACATCACACTTAGCTTACGAAAGAGACAGCCAGATGCAGAAACTTGGATATTCAGGGCCTGATTCTATCAACAGTGTCTAACTTGGATATTCAGGGCCTGATTCTATCAACAGTGTTGTTTGGCACGGTTGTCAATTGACGACTAGGCGTCATTTATCGAATCATGCCTAGAGGCTCCTAAACGGTCTTAGGCACCACTAGGAGTTAAAATCTGTACGCGTACTCCATTTCAGCCAGGGCTTTCTTGGCTTAAATGAGTGTGCCTAGGCGTCTAGCGGCGATGAACTCAATCCATGCCCAAACTCTGCCTCATGTAGAGACACCTAGCTCAAAGTGGTAGGCGCCTACTGGCAAATTAATTTTTTAAATTATTTTTTAATGGTGAATTCAAGTTTCAAGTTTATTTAAGTTTTGATATGCCGCTCATTATAAGACTGAGCTGTGTACAATAAAAAAAGGGGGAAAGAAAAATACATAAAAAAGAGGAGAACATACATAATAATAATAATAATAGACATTAGATACAATAGGGTAATAAAAAGTGATAGGGATGGGGGAGGAACTACAATATCTTGATAGGAAAGAAATTAAGGGAAGGTCACAAGAGGGAAGAGGGTAAGGCAATTTTATAGACAGATCATGAATCAAGTTGAAATCAAATATTTAATTTTGTTAAGCTTTGATATATCGTATCATAGGCATCATTGACTAGAAAGGTTTCGAGACTGGATTTAAATTTAATTAATGACGTTTCATGACGGAGATATGATGGATGAGCATTCCATGCGATATATGTCTTGGAGATGGAATAGTTAAAAGATTTTGTTGACTAGAATGGAGAGTCCTCATTGGGATATATGGGATGAGCAATCAATCTATAAATTATCATCGCCAATTCAAAAAATTAAGGGATCCTTTTATTTAAGATGCGCTCATCGATTTATAACGCGTTACAGATTAGTACACGCTAAATGCAAAGGTATCCATTATATTATATGGGCGCCTTGGCACTTAGCGTGCGCTAATCTTTAGCACGCTCTAAATTGGTTAGCACCTTAATGAAAGGACCCCTAAGGTGCCTAGATTGGCTAGGTACATTTTTTTTTTTTATAGAATCAGGGCCTCTGGGCCAGTGTCGGACATAACTTGTTATTCAATATCCAGGAATAATGCTAGCGGTGGCTAAAAAAACTCAGGGCCTGATTCTGGAACTGGCACCTGCCGCGTGACAATCACCAGCAGGCACCTTGTCCAGAATTGTCTTTTTTTTTTAACATGGGTTACCTTAAACCAGGGATCTCAAAGTCCCTCCTCGAGGGCCGCAATCCAGTCGGGTTTTCAGGATTTTCCCAATGACTATGCATTGAAAGCAGTGCATGCACATAGATCTCATGCATAGTCATTGGGGAAATCCTGAAAACCAGACTGGATTGCGGCCCTCAAGGAGGGACTTTGAGACCCCTGGCTTAAACATAGGCCAGCATTTTAAAAGCCTACATTTAAGGCACTGGTCTTGTGCCTATGAAGGGACGTTTACGGATGCCTAAGGACACTTCCGGCTCAAACCACGCCCACACTGGCCTTAGGTATCTGTAGGCGTCCCTCTGCACCTCTGTAGGCACGAAAATGGTGCCTAAGAACGGCACCTGCATTGAAAAGAAAAAAGTGCGACCTGATTGGTTTGTTAGACAGCGGTAGGAGCCTACCGCCACCTAGGGTTACCAGATTGTACTTGCGTAAAATCCGGACCCATAGGCCATCCCAGTTCCACCCACATCACGCCCCAGCCTTGCCCCCCAACCCCACCCCCTCGGCATGCTCTTGTCGGTCGGGAGGGCATCCTTGCACGTATGCGACACAATGACGTCACGTGCATCACCGCATCTGCGCATGCGCGGACGCCCCCTCCCGACCCGATCTGAAGAGGGAGCTTTTCAAACCCCGGACAAGGTGCCGGGGTTTGAAAAGCCATTCGGACGCCCGGACATGTCCTCTAAAGAGGCGTTTGGTAACCCTACCACTACCTTACTTTGGAATGCTGTTGGGAGAATTTGGTTCTCGCTGCCATCAGCTAAATGTCTACCTCAAAGTATTTCCATGAACTGGAACTGTGGTTCCCCCTATAAATTATAGAGTCCATTACATCACATATCAGCTATTTACTAGGAGCTTAGAAAATCTGTTGCAGTCCAACACATTAGGTTCAAGTCATTGGCTTTTTTTCAAATGAAAATTACTTTTCCTGATGGTTTAGAAGATTGTAGTGAATGAAAACAGAGAGTGAGAGGGAAAAAATCACAATTTGCAAATTAAATGCAAATGGAAAATTAAACTAAAACAACAGATGTGTGTGTTTACTGTGAGAATGTCATTCTATGAGTGTTTAATGAAAAAAAAACCACACATCAGATATGGGAGAGAGGAAGATATGCTTTCTTAGAATCTATATATATAAAATCGGAGGTATGTGTGTGTGTATGTGTGTATGTGCCACGATCACGCAAAAACGGCTTGACCGATTTGAACGAAACTTGGTATGCAGATCCCTCACTACCTGGGGTGATATGTTCTGGGGGTCTCGTGGCCCACCTGCACACGTGGGCGGAGCTACAAACAGAACATCAGATTTCACCCATTCATGTCAATGGAAAAAATGTAAACAGCTGCCATTCTCACAGTAATTCAAAAACGGCTTGACCGATTTGAACGAAACTTGGTATGCAGATCTCTCACTACCTGGGGTGCTATGTTCTAGGGGGTCTCTTCACCCAAGAATTTATATGTTCTTGCTCCTGGAGGTGAAACTAAAAATGTTGTTTATAATCACGTTTTGCGTTAGTTGTATTGTATTCATTTTGTCAAATATTTCACATTATAATTTGAATATTGTACTTTTTATTAAGCTGTAAAATAATAATTTCATTCACCACTATAAAGTATCTTTATTTGAATCCATTTACAGTGTTATTGCTATAAATAAATACCCGTGCAACGCCGGGTCATCAGCTAGTGTGAAATATACACATGCCAGAAATACAGCAAAATGGATGACCAAGTAGTTCAAGAATATGTTTACTCATTACTTAAATAACTCTAGAAAATGATTTGATGCTTGTCGATTTGTAATTCTCACACCTCTAATTACTGACAATGATCTCTGCAAATCTGCGTTTAAATAAATGTGAGAAACCACTAATATGATTAGCCAATATGTAACTTGCTATACCGTTTTTATATACCACTCCTTTGAGTAAGACTACGCTTTATGCATAAAAACAGATCAGGCTCATATTCAGGCCATGGGAGATCGCCAGTAGGGTAGTTAGAAAGAGAAAGGGAAAGCTGGTGGACCCTGGGGTAGTGGGGAAGGAGGGAGAGATGCTGGATGAAAGGGTAGTTGAGAAAAGGAGAGATGGTGGATCTGGGGATGGTGGGGTCCATCACTGCAACTGCAGGGATGGAAATGAAAAAAAAGGAACGATGCCAGACCTCCGGGGGAGGGAAGGGAAATGGAAGGGAAGGACAGAGATGGAAGATGGATGCTTAGCACGGAGAAAGAAGAAAATGACAAATGGGCAAGAGACCCTGACAAGCGAGTTATCAGAAGACGTTTGTCGCAGAGCCTGGGACCAAAATGATTTGAATAATGACCAGACAACAAAAGGTAGAAAAACTAGTTTTATTTTCTGTTTTGTGATTATAATATGTCAGATTTGAAACGTGTATCCTGCCAGAGCTGGTGTTAGACCGTGAACGGGAACTAGGATTTAACAGAGAGAGGAAAAGTCTTTTTTGCTTGTTTATTTTGATTAAACCCCAGCGCCAGTGTGGGTAGGATAGGACAAAGGGGGGTGAAGAGGCTATTAAATAAACCCACCAGGATGTTTGGATAACAACAATCAACTGGGCAGGAAAATCGAATCGAAAAATCGATTCAATAGGTTGAGTCGAATCGAAATATTTTTTCTTGGGATTTATGAGTCACACTATGCCTAAATAGGTTCAAGGTGACTTGTACAATTTTAAGAGATACGAATTAGTACAGTACAAAGATGCTACAGTTTGAGAGATGAATATCCTGCTTTCTGCTATTTAGACGCTTGGAAGCTATTCCTGGCTGCCCAAAAGGGGCTGAATAGCTGGTCTAGGTGTTTATAAAGTTGCCAAACTTTTAGAAACCCTAGTCATGATTTACATATCTAAATAACTATATTTACATGTATATCAAACATATGTACAGGTCAAAGGGTATCTGATGTCTAAAGTGAGTCCTCAACCATGTCCCCCCTCCCCTGCACAACCAAGGTGACCAAAGGCTCTACTTTGTAGTTCATCTCCCCTTCCTTTTTCTTTAGTCCAGCATATTTTCTTCCCCTCCTTTCCCCAGATAGCCAACACCTCTCTTTCCCCTCTTTCCCCCTCCATCCCTGCGGCCAGCATCTCCTCCCAGGTTATCAGCATCCCTCTTCCTCCTCTCCCTCTCACCTAGGTAATCAGCATCCCTCTTCCTCCTCTCCCTCTCACCTAGGTAATCAGCATCCCCCTTCCTCCTCTCCCTCTCACCCAGGTTATCAGCATTTCCCTTCCTTCTCTCCCTCCCACCCAGGTTACCAGCACCCCCCTTCCTCCTCTATCTCCCACCCAGGTTACCAGCATCCAGGTTATCAGCATCCCCCTTCCTCCTTTATCTCCCATCCAGGTTACCAGCATCCACCTTCCTTCTCTCCCTACCACCCAGGCTGCCGTCTCCCCTTCATCCTCTACCTCCCTCCCAGATTGCTGATATTTCCCCTCCTCCACTCTTCATCTCCCCAAGTAGCCATTGCGCTTTAATATTAAGCATAAAGTGTTGCTGATTATATTTTTTTAAACTTTACAAGTATTATTCTGGAATTTTTAAAGAATTCATTGAAACACTATGAACAAGCCAATTTTTTGAGATCTACTGGATCCTACTTGTTGGTTCAGCCATCGTTACCAAATATTTGTTATGTTGATACCTCTGAAGAGTTATTTTTCCTTGGCTGGTCCAACTTTATGGGATAACTTGCTCGGATAATAGCATCTGTCTCTGAATACCATGCGGATAAACCTTGTTTTCAGTATTACAATTCTTATGTTTTTAAACTACTCACTGCAATAGATGATGAAAGAATATACAATCACATCTACTCTAATAATATCATTACATTACATTAGTGATTTCTATTCCACCATTACCTTGCGGTTTAAGGCGGATTACAAAAGGAGTTATCTGGCCATTTCCAGAGGAATTGAAGAGTAGAACGAGTTGCTTAGAATGGCAATAGAATGAAAGAGCAATAAGAAAGGATGACCCAAGACCAGTGAATGCCAAATAAAACCATCATAGCTAGGGGAGATTTGATTCAGATGTTAAAGTACTTGAAAGGTATTAACGTAGAACAATATCTTTTCCAGAGAAAGAAAAATGGTAAAACCAGAGGACATAATTTGAGGTTGAGGGGTAGTAGATTCAAGAGCAATGTAAGGAAATTCTTTACAGAGAGGGTGGTGGATTCCTGGAATGCGCTCCCGAGAGAGGTGGTGGAGAGGAAAATGGTGACAGAGTTCAAAGAAGCGTGGGATGAACACAGAGGATCTCAAATCAGAAAATAATGGGTATATATTGAAGAGCTAAGACCAGTACTGGGCAGACTTGCAAGGTCTGTGTACCGTATATAGCCATTCAGTTGAAAATGGGCGGGGGAGGGCTTCGATGGTTGAGATGGGCTAGAGTGAGCTTAGACGGACACTACAGTAGATAGAACCTAAACATACTACCGGGCAGGGCTCTGGGTTTCTGGCCCAGAAATATCTAAGAAAAAGGACCATTTAAATTAAATTAATTTATGGAGCATGTATGGTTGGGCAGACTGGATGGACCATTCGGGTCTTTATCTGCCATCATTTACTATGTTACTATGTTACAGAAATCTCAGTATAACATGGCTGACTATAAGAAAGCTATATGATGGAAGTGAAAATGGGAAACTGACAGGGTTGACGGTCAGTATAGAAGAGGTATGCAGGCAGATTGATAGGCTCAAGAGCGATAAATTCCCGGGACCGGATGGCATCCATCCAAGGGTCATCAAGGAACTGAAAGGGACCATAGCTGAACTGCTTCAATTAATAGCCAATCTGTCGATCAAAACAGGAAAGATTCCGGAAGACTGGAAGGTGGCGAATGTTACACCGATCTTCAAAAAAGGTTCGAGGGGAGACCCAGGAAACTACAGACCGGTGAGTCTGGCCTCGGTACCGGGAAAGATGGTAGAGGCACTGATAAAGGACCACATCATTGAACACTTTGACGGACATGGTCTTAAGAGGATCAGCCAGCACGGTTTCAGCAAAGGCAGATCTTGTTTGACAAACTTGCTGCACTTCTTCGAGGGAGTGAACAGGCAGATAGACAAGGGCAAACCAGTCGACATTGTATATCTGGACTTTCAGAAGGCATTCAACAAGGTTCCGCATGAATGACTACTTCGGAAATACTCACATGGATTAAAAACTGACTGAAGCATAGGAAACAGAGAGTGGGGGTAAATGGACAATACTCAGACTGGAAGAGCGTCACTAGCGGGGTGCCACAGGGTTCAGTGCTTAGACCCGTGCTCTTCAACATCTTCATAAATGATCTGGACATAGGTACGACGAACGAGGTGATAAAATTTGCGGATGATACGAAGTTATTCAGAATAGTGAAGACGCAGGGGGATTGCGAAGATCTATAATGTGACATAATCAGCCTCGAGGAATGGGCTGCGACATAGCAGATGAGGTTCAACGTGGACAAATGTAAAGTGATGCATGTTAGTAAAAAAATCTCATGCACAAATACAGGATGTCCGGGGTAGTACTTGGAGAGACCTCCCAGGAAAGGGACTTGGGAGTTCTGATCGACAAGTCGATGAAGCCGTCCGTGCAATGTGCGGCGTCGGCGAAAAGAATGCTAGGAATAATAAAGAAGGGGATCACAAACAGATCGGAGAAGGTTATCATGTTGCTGTACCGGGCCATGGTGCACCCTCACCTGGAGTACTGCATCCAGCACTGGTCGCCGTACATGAAGAAGGACACGGTACTGCTCAAAAGAGTCCAGAGAAGAGTGACTAAGATGGTTAAGGGTTGGAGGAGCTGCCGTACAGCGAAAGATTAGAGAAACTGGGCCTCTTCTCCCTCGAACAGAGGAGATTGAGAGGGGACATGATCGAAACATTCAAGGTACTGAAGGGGATAGACTTAGTAGATAAGGACAGGTTGATCACCCTCTCCAAGGTAGGAAGAACGAGAGGGCACTCTCTAAAGTTGAAAGGGGATAGATTCCGTACGAACGTAAGGAAGTTCTTCTTCACCCAGAGAGTGGTAGAAAACTGGAACGCTCTTCCGGAGGCTATTATAGGGGGAAACACCCTCCAGAGATTCAAGACAAAGTCAGACAAGTTCCTGCTGAACAAGGACGTACGTTGGTAGGGCTAGTCTTAATTAGGGCGTTGGTCTTTGACCAGAGGGCTGCTGCATGAGCAGACTGCTGGGCAGGATAGACCACTGGTCTGACCCAACAGCGGCAATTCTTATGTTCTTATGATAGCATTATACATTCCTGGATAATAAATTGCCTCAAAATAAAGTCTGGATTTTATATTTTCCAAAACCTGCCACACTACCTGTGTGCTGTGAAGCAGTCACCGCCATCTGGACTGAATCATTTCTTTTTCTTTTTCATTTATTAAATTTATAATCTGTTCCATACATCTGGTGCCCTAGACAGATTACAATATTTACATTCGTTAAATGAGTACAGACGAGCATTCATCAATACATAAAAGTCATCCCACTCAATCTGTGCACAAACTTCCTTCCATAATAGAGTACTGGTTGACAAGTCGACGAAACCATCAGTGCAATGTGCAGCGGTGGTGAAAAGAGCGAACAGAATGCTAGGAATGATAAAGAAGGGGATCACGAACAAATCGGAGAAGGTTATCATGCTGCTGTACCGGACCATGGTGCGCCCTCACCTGGAGTACTGCGTCCAGCACTGGTCGCCGTACATGAAGAAGGACACGGTACTATTCGAAAGAGTCCAGAGAAGAGCGACTAAAATGGTTAAGGGGCTGGAGGAGTTGCCGTACAGTGAGAGATTGGAGAAACTGGGCCTCTTCTCCCTTGAAAAGAGGAGATTGAGAGGGGACATGATCGAAACGTTCAAGATAATGAAGGGAATAGACTTAGTAGATAAAGACAGGTTGTTCACCCTCTCCAAGGTAGGGAGAACGAGAGGGCACTCTCTAAAGTTGAAAGGGGACAGATTCCGTACAAACGTAAGTTCTTCTTCACCCAGAGAGTGGTGGAAAACTGGAACGCTCTTCCGGAGTCTGTTATAGGGGAAAACACCCTCCAGGGACTCAAGACAAAGTAGATAAAGACATGTTACTCACCCTCTCCAAGGCAGGGAGAACAAGAGGGCACTCTCTAAAGTTAAAAGGGGACAGATTCCGTACAAACGTAAGGAAGTTTTTCTTCACCCAGAGAGTGGTGGAAAACTGGAATGCTATTCCAGAGGCTGTAATAGGAGAAAACACCCTGCAGGGATTCAAGATAAAGTTAGACAAGTTCCTGCTAAACCAGAAATTACGCAGGTAAAGCAAGGTTCGGTTAGGGCACTGCTCTTTAAACCAAGGGCTGCCATGTGTGCAGGTTGCTGGGGCACGTTGGACCACTGGGTCTGACCCAGCAGCGGCAATTCTTATGTTTTTAAGGTAATCCATCTCCAGCCTACGATGGTCAGGCAAAGATTTCCACAATAAGGCCCTATTTCTGAGAATTGAGAACAATCTAGTATAGGATACAGAGGGGATTTCCAGTCGGTTGATATCCATAGTACGTGAAGAAAATTAAAGGTCGTATACCGGTAATCATTCATAGCAAAATTTTGGGAGGTGTATTCCAGAAGAATCAGGACGCTTCATCAATCGTAGAGGAATTCGACCCTGAATAAAGGCACCATCTGGTATTGCTGCTTGTCAAAAGATACACATGCTTAATAAAGTTTGTTGGATCTTTTGTGCTTGAACCCTACCTTGTCATTCACCATTGTAGAACTGAAGGCCTCAAAGACAACAATACAAGAGTAATGTGTTGTTCCTGTGGGTCTGTGTTGGGACCACTGCTTTTTAAACATATTTATAAATGATCTGGGAATGGGGACAACAACTGAGGTGATCAAATTTGCTGATAATACAAAGTTATTCGAAGCCTTGAAATCACAAGAGGATTGTAGAAAATTGCAAGAGAACTTTGGGAGACTGGGCATCCAAATGGCATTAGGCCAGATAGCACTTGGCCATTTGTTTTGGCCAATCAGAGACTTCCTTAGGCTCCTTTCTCAGGAAGACCCTGATTGGCTCAGATGCCTCAGGCCCCTCCCAAGGGAGGAGCCCAAGGTGTCTAAGCCAATCAGAGCCTTAGCACTTCCCCGTGCATCACATTTTGCACTGGGGAGGGATCTAAGGCCCAGTGTGGTCACGGGAGGTGTTTTTAGGGGACATGGGAGGGGAAGTGGGGCCTCTGGTGGCAGGAGGGAGTTGGCATCCCTCCTGCCCTCTCTTTGGGGTTTGGGGGAACGGTGGCTCGGGAGTGCTAGTGGGGGGAGTGTTTAATGGGACAGATGTTGCGCAGAACATCTTGTCCCATTAAAAAAAAAGCAGAAACTCTGACAGCAGTGACAGGAGGCTGCTCTGTGCATGTCTCAGTCGCTCACTGAGTGAATGAGTCAGTGGGTTTGCATGCAAATGATTTGCACCTCCGTGGAAATCATTTGCATGCAAACTTAATAGATTCACTAACTTTACCAATTGTGTCCCAACCAGTTTGTGACCACTTTACGACCCCGATTCACTAACCTTCCTCCCGATCCGATCCACAGCCGATCCGATCCGCGCATACAAATGAGGGGAATGGCATGCAGAAGTAGGAAGGCAGCGATTCATTAAACAATTTTAGGAATACCGACTGGACTGACCGATCAAAAATGAAGCGACTGCTGAGGACCAGTTGCTTACGTCCTTTCCGACTGTCCTGCTCTCTGCCTCCCCAACTTTGCTGCTCTCTACCGCCCTTCCATGCAGTGTGAGCCCGTAATTTTAACCCGTGGGTTTAAAGCAGGGCTGCACTAAGGCATGTTCTGTTCCAGACTGGAACAGAACAGAACACACCATAGTTCAGCCCCGCTTTAAACCCGCGGGTTAAAACTACGGGTTCGCACTGCATGGAAGGGCAGTAGAGAGCAGGAGAGTTGGGGAGGCGACAATACCATACTCTCCCTCCAGCTCCTCTGTCTTCTGGGTTTGTCATTGCTCAAACGCAAGAGAAGTCAGGCAAATGTCAAACTCCGATTGGCGGAGTGTGCTGTCAGTCCTTTTAGGGAGTGAGAGAGAAGTCAGGAGAGCAAGCACATGCGCAGACCATCTATAGGCATAAAAGATGGTCTGCGCATGCATCTGGATCGCTCTGCAGCAATCCGTGCAGTCGCTGTGGGGCATGCTTCTGATCGAGTCAATATACATGCAGACTCGTTGTGAATCGGTTGCCCGGCCACGGATCGGATCGGATCACCCACAGATCAATAAGGTTAGTGAATCTAGGCCCTAGCCCTTAGGGGGTGCTAAATGCTAAGAAACGTAGGGCAAGATTCACTACAGGATAGTGAGTCAATCGATGTTGGCCAATTCCTGGCCTATTTTAAAACAGCAATCGATTCACTATCAAGTTTGCATGCAAACTCTGACTCAAAAGTGATTGAGTCGGGGCAGAACCTGACAATAGTGACAGGAGAAACAGCCTCCTGTCACTGCTGTCAGGGTTTCTGCTGGCTTTTTAAAATATATATTTTTTTAATCGGGCAGATATTTTGTGTGTATTATACATGCATAATAACTGCTCGATTAAAAAAAAAAAAAAAAAGGGCCCCCCCTGACAAAGTGCTCCCTCCCTGAACCCCCCCCAAATGCCCCCCCCAACATGGCCTCGCCGAAGACAATAAGGCAGGAGTGATGCCAACTCCCTCCTGCCATCAGAAACCAGGCCAATCAGGGACTTCCTTAGACTCCCCCCCCCAAGGAAGTTCCAAGGGAGGAGCCTGAGGTGCCTCAGCCAATCAGGGCCTTAGGCCCCTCCCTGTGCATCACATTATGTACTGTGGCGTGGCCTAAGGCCGCAGTGCTTTGGAGGAGGAGGCCTGGAGCAGGAGGGACTGAGCACCCCTCCTGCTCCTAATGTTTTTAAAGGTACAGGGAGGGGGGTGGGCCTGGCCTGGCCTAGCTAAAGGTACGGGGGGAGGTGGGCCCGGCCTGGCCAAGTTTGCGATGGCAGTAGGGAGTTGGCAGCCCTTCCGCCATATTCGCGCGCAGGGAGGGGGGTGGGTGGGCAGTTGCGACAGCGGTGGAATCAGTGCGGGGGAGGGGGCTTTTTGGGGGGTGTTCAGGGAGGGAGGCACTGTCAGGTTAAAACCATGGGCTCGCAATGCATTTTGCAGAATATATAAGGATAGCCGCGGCCTCCACACCAATCTGTCCGCTACTGCTGCCAGATCAAGGACCCAGGGATGAGCAGAAGACTCTCCATCGGCAATTGTAGTAGGAGACTCAATCCTGAGAGAAGTGGACAGTCATGTGGCAGGAGGAAGAGAGGACCGGCTGGTGACATGTCTCCCAGGGGCAAGAACGAAGGACATCACCGATAGAATCGAGAGGATCCTGGATGGAGCTGAGACAGAAGAGACAGCGGTGATAATCCACATTGGGACCAATGATGTCAACAGAAGACACTACAGCAGGACTGCACTAACTGACCAGTTCAGGATCCTGGGAAGGAAACTGAAGCTGAGGACGCGGAAGATAGCTTTCTCAGAGATCCTGCCAGTACCGAGGGCAGATGCGAAGAGGCAGGCCGAGCTACAAGCAATAAACGCATGGCTGAGGAGATGGTGCGAGGAGGAAGGCTTCCACTTCATAAGAAACTGGACAACCTTCTGGGGAAAGAGCAAGCTCTACAGGAGGGACGGACTACACCTGAGCACAGCAGGGACAAGACTGCTGGCAAACAACGTCGAGAGAGAACTAGAGAAAGCTTTAAACTGAGGAGAAGGGGAAAGCCGACAGCTGACCTGATGTCTACGCTTCGGACAAGAGTATCCAATAAAGATACTGAACAGGAAAAATGCGGGGAAGAGGTCAAGGTCAAACTACAGGGGTCAAGGGACCAAGTGAAACCAGAGATCAAAAAGAAGAGGAAACAGCAGGAGCTTGAAAAATGTTGGGAAGAACCTGAAAGCCAACTACAGGACAAAATAGACGCACCACAAGGAGAGGAGGATCAAAGCAAATTTCAGGGGATGGCAGCCCGTGAGGGGGACAGCAAGAATAACAAATCACAAGAAAAAGTAACAGGAGTAAAAAAAGAACCGGGACTTAAATTGCCTATACGCCAATGCAAGGAGCCTAAGGACCAAAATGGGAGAACTGGAGATCATGGCCAAAAGAGAGGATCTAGACATAATTGGAATCACAGAAACATGGTGGACAGAGGACAACAAATGGGACGTGGTACTGCCAGGGTACAAACTCTACAGGAGAGACAGGACTTGCAAGAAGGGTGGAGGAATAGCACTATATGTAAAGGGACTCTATCCACTCGGCCAGGATGGATACGACAGCAAAGGCTGAAGGATTGGAATCACTATGGGTCAAATTAACAGGGAAAAATGGAGCTGACATAAAAGTGGGACTGTACTATCGCCCACCTGGAAAACAAGAAGCAAACCTCCATGACCTGGAAGCAGAGTTGAGACAGGAATGCAAAAGCGGAATTGTGATGGTAATGGGAGACTTCAACTACCCGGGGATCGACTGGAGCATTGGTCACTCAAACTGCGCAAGGGAAGAGGAATTCCTAGAGGCTGTGAGGGACTGCTTCATGGAACAGCTAGTCAAGGAACCAACACGAGGGGACGCCACTCTCGACCTAATCCTCAACGGAATAGGGGGACCTGCAAAGGAGGTGGAAGTAGTAGGGCCACTAGGCAACAGTGATCACAACATGATCCGGTATAAATTAGAAGTAGGAACCTCAAGGGTGAAGAGAACCACATCGACAGCACTCAACTTCAGGAAAGGGAACTATGATGCTATGAGGAAAATGGTGAAAAAGAAACTCAGCAACAGCTCTAGAAAGATGGGGACCATAGAGGAAGCATGGTTCCTTTTCAGGGACACGGTGCAAGAAGCACAAAACCTGTACATCCCCAGGTTTAGGAAGGGGTGCAAAAAAAATCGAACAAAAGACCCGGTATGGACAACAAAAGAAGTAAAGAAGGCGATAGGGGACAAGAAGTGTCCTTCCGAAAATGGAAAAAGGACCATACTGAGGAAAACCGGAAGGAACACAAAAAACACCAAAAGGAATGTCACCGATTGGTTAGAAAAGCTAAGAGACAGTACGAAGAAAAGCTTGCTGGGGAAGCAAGGAACTTCAAAGCGTTCTTCAGATACGTGAAAGGGAAGCAACCAGCGAGGGAGGAGGTGGGTCCATTAGACGATGGAGACAGAAAGAGAGTGATTAAAGAGGAAAAAGAGGTAGCCGATAGGCTAAACCGGTTCTTCTCGTTGGTCTTCACAAGTGAGGACACCTCCAATGTACCGGAACCCGAGGAGACCATAAGTGGGGATCAGGATGAAAAACTGGAGACCCTAGAGGTAAGCTATGAGGATGTCCTCCGACAGATAGACAGATTGAAAAGTGACAAATCACCGGGTCCGGACGGAATCCACCCAAGGGTACTAAAGGAACTGAGGACGGAAATAGCAGACACACTCCAACAAATCTGTAATCTATCCTTAAGCACTGGGAAGGTACCGGAGGACTGGAAGCTAGCGAATGTCACACCTATCTTTAAAAAGGGATCGAGGGGTGACCCGGGGAACTACAGACCGGTGAGCTTGACTTCGATTCCGGGCAAGATGATGGAAGCATTAATAAAGGATAGCATGTGTGAGCACATAGAAAGAAATGGACAGCTGAAACCGAGCCAACATGGCTTCTGCAAGGGAAGATCGTGCCAAACAAACCTACTGCATTTCTTTGAAGGGATAAACAGCCTGATGGATAAAGGGGAATCCATAGATATCATTTATCTCGACTTCCAAAAGGCCTTTGATAAGGTCCCCCATGAACGGCTACTTAAGAAATTGTCGAACCACGGGGTGGGAGGGGATGTACACAGATGGATCAGGCACTGGTTGGCCGACAGAAAACAAAGGGTTGGAGTGAAGGGCCAATACTCCGACTGGCAGAGGGTCACAAGCGGTGTTCCGCAGGGGTCGGTGCTGGGACCACTGCTGTTCAATATATATATCAATGACTTGGAAACGGGAACGCGGTGTGAAGTTATAAAATTTGCTGATGACACCAAACTCTGCAGCAGAGTTAGGAACACAAAGGAGTGCGAAGACCTGCAAAGGGACCTAAGCAAACTGGAAGAGTGGGCAAACAAATTGCAAATGTGCTTTAACATAGAAAAATGTAAGGTCATGCATATAGGGAAAAGGAACCCGAGTTACAGCTACAAAATGGGGGGAACATTGCTGGGGGAGAGTAATCTTGAAAAAGACTTGGGTGTGCTAGTGGATACAACCATGAAATCATCAGCGCAATGTGCAGCGGCCTCGAAGAAAGCTAACAGAATGCTGGGCATCATTAAGAAGGGAATTACAACCAGGACGAAGGAAGACATCATGCCACTATATCGTGCAATGGTGCGCCCGCATCTAGAGTACTGCATCCAATATTGGTCGCCGTACCTCAAGAAAGACATGGCGATACTTGAGAAGGTCCAGAGAAGAGCTACGAAAATGATAAATGGTATGGAGGACTGTTCATACGCTGACAGGCTGGACAAGCTGGGGCTCTTCTCCCTGGAAAAGAGGAGGCTTAGGGGGGACATGATAGAAACTTTCAAGATCATGAAGTGCATGGAGAAGGTAGACAAGGATAGATTCTTCAAACTACGGGAACCACAGGCACAAGAGGGCACTCAGAGAAACTGGAAGGGGAGAAGTTTAGAACAAATGCCAGGAGGTTCTTCTTCACACAGAGGGTTGTGGACACATGGAACGCGCTCCCGGAGGAAGTGGTCAGGCAGAGTACACTACAGAGATTCAAAGAGGGATTGGATGGATTCCTGAAGGATAGGGGAATTGAGGGATACAGATAAAGGGAAGATAAGAGTATGGAAAGAGTATAGATGAAAACAAGGGGGCTAGGGCTACATCAAGAAAACATGACAGGTCATGGACCTGATGGGCCGCCGCGGGTGCGGACTGCTGGGCGCGATGGACCTTTGGTCTGACCCAGCGGAGGCAAATTCTTATGTTCTTATGTTCTTAATTGCACCGGCCGACCGACACCGGAGCAGGCCTGCATGCCTCCACTGCAGCACCTGATCCCCTGATACATGAGCCAGGCCAACGATCTGCTGCCAAAACAAACTCCATCCCAGCATGAAGGGAAGGGTCCGATTTCAATCATCTGACGAGCATCCACCAGCAGCAGCAGCAGGAGAGAAGCGTTGGAAATCAGAAGAAACTCCCGACCACACTGTACTGCTGCCAAATATCGTACAACGCTCATCCATACTGCCAGACAGAGACATAAACCACCACAGAAGACGAGTAAGATGGAATAACTTGACCATTAATAGCAAGGCAAAGGCAATCCAGCCAGAAATGAAAAAAAATGATTGATTACTCAATTGGACCAAGTCAAAAAGAGAACAAAACAAACCAAGATAGCAAAAAAAGATCAAAAGGATGCAAGAACAGCAAACTAAAAAAAAAAAAGGGTGGGAGGCAACACAACCTAAAACCTAACCAGGCACCATCTTGGGAAAAAAAAAAAAAAACCTCCCAAACTGCACAGGGAAATGGAGGGGGAGGGAATGCTGCTGCTGCATAGGGGGCAGGATTGGGACGAAGGATATAAAGAAGGATATAAAGAAAGACAGTCAGCGGGAGGGAGACAGAAAGAAAGGAAAAAACACACAGGGGCAGGGAGAGAGACAGACAGAAAGAAAGAGAGCAGGAGGGAGAGAAACAAAAATAAAAAGACAGGGAAAGGGAGAAAGACAGAAATAAAGGCAGACAGACATATATTCTAGCACCCGTTAATGTAACAGGCTAAAGACTAGTATATATATATATATATATATATACTAGCTGACGCCCCGGCGTTGCACGGGTATTTAATTATAGCAATAACACTGTAAATGGATTCAAATAAAGATACTTTATAGTGGTGAATGAAATTATTTTTTTACAGCTTTATAAAAAGTACAATATTCAAATTATAATGTGAAATATTTGACAAAATGAATACAATACAACTAACACAAAACTTGATTATAAACAACATTTTTAGTTTCACCTCCAGGAGCAAGAACATATAAATTCTTGGGTGAACCCACCCTTGAGCAAGCAACATAGAGTTGTCCATGGGAAAAACAGGGGGATCCTAAATCCACTCCACAGTATGTAATAGTCTGTCCCTGTGATTTGTTGATTGTGATAGAGAATGCAAGTCTCACTGGAATTTGCAATCTCTTAAACTGAAAAGGAAGATCTGTTGGAATAAGTGGTATCCGCGGGATAAATACGGTTTCACCTTGTCCCTTTCCGGTTAAGATAGTCGCTTCAATTACATTGGCCAGTAACCTCTTTACACAAAGCCTTGTGCCATTGCAAAGTTTTGGTGGGTCAAGGTTGCTAAGTAAAATAACTGGAGATCCCACAGCTTTTTACATTTTTTCCATTGACATGAATGGGTGAAATATGATTTTCTGTTTGTAGCTCCGCCCACGTGTGCAGGTGGGCCGCGAGACCCCCAGAACATATCACCCCAGGTAGTGAGGGACCTGCATACCAAGTTTCGTTCAAATCGGTCCCACAGCTTTTTACATTTTTTCCATTGACTTGAATGGGTGAAATCTGATTTTCTGTTTGTAGCTCCGCCCACGTGTGCAGGTGGGCCGCGAGACCCCCAGAACATATCACCCCAGGTAGTGAGGGATCTGCATACCAAGTTTCGTTCAAATCGGTCCCACAGCTTTTTACATTTTTTCCATTGACTTGAATGGGTGAAATCTGATTTTCTGTTTGTAGCTCCGCCCACGTGTGCAGGTGGGCCGCGAGACCCCCGGAACATATCACCCCAGGTAGTGAGGAATCTGCATACCAAGTTTAGTTCAAATCGGTCAAGCCGTTTTTGAATTACTGTGAGAATGGCAGCTTTTTACATTTTTTCCATTGACATGAATGGGTGAAATCTGATTTTCTGTTTGTAGCTCCGGCCACATGTGCAGGTGGGCCGCGAGACCCCCAGAACATATCACCCCAGGTAGTGAGGGATCTGCATACCAAGTTTAGTTCAAATCGGTCAAGCCGTTTTTGAATTACTGTGAGAATGGCAGCGTTTTACATTTTTTCCATTGACATGAATGGGTGAAATCTGATATTCTGTTTGTAGCTTCGCCCACGTGTGCAGGTGGGCTGCGAGACCCCCAGAACATATCACCCCAGGTAGTGAGGGATCTGCATACCAAGTTTCGTTCAAATCGGTCAAGACGTTTTTGACTTACAGTGAGAATGGCAGCTTTTTACATTTTTTCCATTGACATGAATGGGTGAAATCTGATTTTCTGTTTGTAGCTCCGCCCACGTGTGCAAGTGGGCCGCGAGACCCCCAGAACATATCACCCCAGGTAGTGAGGGATCTGCATACCAAGTTTCGTTCAAATCGGTCAAGCCGTTTTTGAATTACTGTGAGAATGGCAGCTTTTTACATTTTTTCCATTGACATGAATGGGTGAAATCTGATTTTATGTTTGTAGCTCCGCCCACGTGTGCAGGTGGGCCGCGAGACCCCCAGAACATATCATCCCAGGTAGTGAGGAATCTGCATACCAAGTTTCGTTCAAATCGGTCAAGCCGTTTTTGCGTGATCGCGGCACATACACACATACCGTATTTTCGCGGATATAACGCGCACCTGTGTAAAACGCGCACAGGGGTATAGCGCGCAGAAATCACGATGATATGTACCAAAACTTTTCTATACCGCGCTCAGGCATATAACGCGCATGATGCCCGACGCTCCTTTCGCCCGCCCTGACTTTCCGTGCGCTGTCCCGACTCTCCGTTCACCCCCCTGACTTCCGTGCACTGCCCTGACTTTCCGTGCGCTGTCCCGACTCTCCGTTCACCCCCCCTGACTTTCCGTGCACTGTCCCCCCTTGAAGTCCTGTCCCCCTTGAAGGTCTGTCCCCATTCTGAAAGCCTGATGCCCCCCCCCCGACGTCCGATACATCCCCCCCCCCCGGCAGGACCACTCGCACCCTCACCCCGAAGGACCGCCGACTCCCCAACAATATCGGGCCAGGAGGGAGCCCAAACCCTCCTGGCCACGGCGACCCCCTAACCCCACCCCGCACTACATTACGGGCAGGAGGGATCCCAGGCCCTCCTGCCCTCGACGCAAACCCCCTCCCCCCAACGACCGCCCCCCCCAAGAACCTCCGCCCGTCCCCCAGCCGACCCGCGACCCCCCTGGCCGACCCCCACGACCCCCCCCACCCCCCTTCCGCGTACCTTTGGAAGTTGGCCGGACAGACGGGAGCCAAACCCGCCTGTCCGGCAGGCAGCCAACGAAGAAATGAGGCCGGATTGGCCCATCCGTCCTAAAGCTCCGCCTACTGGTGGGGCCTAAGGCGCGTGGGCCAATCAGAATAGGCCCTGGAGCCTTAGGTCCCACCTGGGGGCGCGGCCTGAGGCACATGGGCCAAACCCGACCATGTGTCTCAGGCCGCGCCCCCAGGTGGGACCTAAGGCTCCAGGGCCTATTCTGATTGGCCCACGCGCCTTAGGCCCCACCAGTAGGCGGAGCTTTAGGACGGATGGGCCAATCCGGCCTCATTTCTTCGTTGGCTGCCTGCCGGACAGGCGGGTTTGGCTCCCGTCTGTCCGGCCAACTTCCAAAGGTACGGGGAAGGGGGGTGGGGGGGTCGTGGGGGTCGGCCAGGGGGGTCGCGGGTCGGCTGGGGGGGCGGTCGGAGGTTCTTGGGGGCGGGCGGTCGTTGGAGGGAGGGGGGTTTGCGTCGAGGGCAGGAGGGCCTGGGATCCCTCCTGCCCGTAATGTAGTGCGGGGTGGGGGTAGGGGGTCGCCGTGGCCAGGAGGGTTTGGGCTCCCTCCTGGCCCGATATTGTCGGGAAGTCGGCGGTCCTTCGGGGTGGGGGTGCGAGTGGTCCTGCCGGGGGGGGGGGATGTATCGGACGTCGGGGAGTCGGCCGGGCAAGAGGGCTTGGGCTCCCTCTTGCTCCGATCGTGGATGCGGGTGCGGGTGGGAGCGCGTGCGAGCGGTCGTTCGGGGTGGGGGTGCGAGCGGTCCTGCTGGGGGGGTGAATCGGGCGTCGGGCGGGGTGGGAACTATGTTTAAAAACTTTTCTATACCGCGCTCAGGCATATAACGCGCGAGGGGTATGCGCGGTACGTAAAATCACGTATAACGCGCGCGTTATATCCGCGAAAATACGGTACATACCTCCGATTTTATATATATAGATATAAACAGTATGCATTATCCCTCCGTGCATTGGGTTTCTCCCTTCATTTCATAACTAGAGAACAGAGAACATAGAAAGCCACTTTGCTTTGGAATTAATGAGATACCTTTTAGATTTACAAGCTATCAAAGTGAACACAATATCAGGCCGCTGTTTTAATCCTGTTTTATGTTGTACATTCCTGTAGAATACCAAAGCTTTCACGATCTGAAACCTGGCCTCCCCTGCTTTCTACTTACCATTTTGATAGGTACCAAGGCATAGGAGACTTTAATTGCACCAATTAGCACTGTCCCAGCAGCCGTAAGATGTAACTTCAATTAAGATACACCTAATGGATTTTAGCACAATTTGGATTTGTAATTAAAGTTCTAAAAGCAGCACAAATTAAACATTGTAGTTTAAAAAAAAAAAAAAACCTCGCAAAAAAAAAAAAAAAAAAAAAAAAAAAAAATCAACCGATGGCATTAAAATTGCATGTTAGTCTAGCACTTATGGAAGCTAATGTGTTCCTGAAGAATGGACTCTGTTCTGAATATTTTTTGAGTTTGCCAAACCTGTAATAACTTGTTCTTATTCTTGCTTCTCATTAGAAAAATCAGGCCTCTAATGTGTTATAACTGATTCAACGGTGCCGTAACTTTGTAGGGGAGGAATTTTGTGAGTTATAAAAAAAAGGAAATCTCTAGCAGTATAGTGCATGTTTCAGACATTCAGTTAAAATGAATATTTGTGAAATATTTGAAAGGGGACAGGTTTAGAACAAATGCTAGGAAGTTCTTTTTTACCCAGAGGGTGATGGACACATGGAACGCGCTTCCGGAAGGTGTGATAGGCCAGAGCACACTACAGGGGTTCAAGGAAGGTTTGGATAGGTTCCTGGAGGATAAGGGGATTGAGGGGTACAGATAGAACTAGAGGTAGGTTATAGTAGTGGTCAGAAACCACATCGCAGGTCACAGACCTGATGGGTCGCCGCGCGAGCAGACCGCTGGGCGTGATGGACCTCTGGTCTGACCCAGTGGAGGCAACTTCTTATGTTCTTATGATCTTTCATTGAGCAATAAAAAGCAATAAGAGTTTCCTGTGCTTTTTTTTTTTATTGTTGTTAAATAATATTCTTCAAGGTCTTTTCAGATTTGTGAAGCAGTTCAATAGTTTGGGGGGGAGAATATGTTATTTGGAAGCACAAGTCAAAAATCCTCAGAAAAAGATCTGGTCGTGAACTGCTACCTAAACCTTAACTTCTATCTGTGTTGGTGATACATTCTAATAGTTCATTTGTGGAGCTATGTATTTCATAAATTAAGGAAGTCAGGGCTTGATATTCAGTCAGCAGATGAAATTTAATGTGGACAAATGCAAAGTGATGCACATTGGGAAGAATAACCTGAATCACAGTTACCGGATGCTAGGGTCCACCTTGGGGATTAGCACCCAAGAAAAGGATCTGAGTATCATCGTAGACAATACGATGAAACCTTTTGTGACGGCCAAAAAAGCAAACAGGATGCTAGGAATTATTAAAAAAGGGATGGTTAACAAGACTAAGAATTTTATAATGCCCCTGTATCGCTCCATGGTGTGACCTCATCTGGAGCATTGCGTTCAATTCTGGTCTCCTTATCTCAAGAAAGATATAGTGGAGCTAGAAAAGGTTCAAAGAAGAGCGACCAAGATGATAAAGGGGATGGAACTCCTCTCGTATGAAGAAAGACTAAAAAGGTTGGGGCTCTTCAGCTTGGAAAAGAGATGGCTGAGGGGAGATATGATTGAAGGCTACAAAATCCTGAGTGGAGTAGAACGGGTACAAGTGGATCAATTTTTCACTCCGTCAGGAATTACAAAGACTAGGGGACACTCGATGAAATTACAGGGAAATACTTTTAAAACCAATTGGAGAAAATTTTTTCACTCAGAGAATAGTTAAGCTCTGGAAGGCTTTGCCTGAGGATTTAGTAAGAGTTGATAGCGTGGCTGGTTTTAAGACATGATTGGACAAGTTCCTGGAGGAAAAGTCCATAGTCTGTTATTGAGAAAGACACAGGGGAAGCCACTGCTTGCCCTGGATTGGTAGCATGGAATATTGCTACTTCTTGGGTTTTGACCAGGTACTAGTGACCTGGATTGGCCACCGTGAGAATAGGCTACTGGGCTGGAGAGGGGTCACAAGTGGTGTCCAGCAGGGATCGGTACTCGGATCACTGCTGTTCAATGTTTTCATATATGACATAGAAACAGGGCTGAAGTGCGAAGTTATAAAATTTGCAGATGACACAAAACTTTTTAGTGGGGTTAGGAGCAAAGAGGACTGTGAAGATTTACAAAGGGACCTTAACAAACTGGGAGAGTGGACAAATAAATGGCAGATGAAGTTTAATGTAGAGAAATGCAAAGTCTTGCATGTAGGACACAGAAACCCGATGTACAGCTATATGATGGGGGGACTGATAATGAGTAAGAGTAGCCTTGAGATAGACTTAGGGGTGATGGTAGACAGATCAATGAAGCCGTTGGCGCAGTTCGCGGTGGCCTCAAAGAAGGCAAACAGAATGCTAGGTATAATCAAGAAAGGTATTACAACCAGAACGGCAGAAGTTATCCTGCCGCTATATCGGGCGATGGTGCACCCGCATCTGGAGTACTGCGTCCAATTCTGGTTGCCGTACCTTAAGAAGGACATGGCGATACTCGAGAGGGTTCAGAGGAGAGTGACGAGACTGATAAAGGGTATGAAAAACCTAACATATGCCGAAAGATTGGAGAATCTGGGCCTCTTTTCCTTGGAGAAGCGGAGGCTTAGAGGGGACATGATAGAGACTTACAAGATCATGAAGGGCATGGAGAAAGTGAAGAGGGACAGATTTTTCAAAATTTCGAAAAATACGAGAACGAGGGGACATTCGGAAAAGTTAAGAGAGGACAGATTTAGAACCAATGCTAGGAAGTTCTTCTTCACTCAGAGGGTGGTGGACACCTGGAATGCGCTTCCAGAGGGTGTGATAGGACAGAGTACGCTACAGGGTTTCAAGAAGGGTTTGGATGATTTCCGGAAGGAAAAGGGGATTGAGGGGTACTGATAGAGAATTACTATGCAGGTCCTTGACCTGATGGGCCGCCGCGCGAGCGGACTGCTGGGCGGGATGGACCTCTGGTCTGACCCAGCAGAGGCACTACTTATGTCCTTATTTAATTTTATGACTGGCATAGTTGATCAATAATGAGCTCATAATTAGCAAAAATTAAAATTAATTGGGCACCCAACTCAGAAGGTGCCTATTGCTTTCGGCTAGGCGCATGGCCCAAGGTGCCTACCGGAAAGTGGGAGTGGTTAAGGGTTGATCATGGGTGGATCTCTGGCATGTTTTGCATCTAAACTGGATTCAGGTGCCGGTAGCTGCCTAACTTAGGCGCCGGCATTTAGGCCAAGAAAACCTTGGCATTAGGTGTGATTCTATAAATTGTGCCTGCGTAAATATTGACAAGCGCTATGCACCACATTCCTCTATACCAGGGGTCGGCAACCTTTTTAAAGCAACGAGCTGCGCGGTCATAAAATTTGGATTTACCGTGAAGTACCAAAATCTACACAGGATACCAGGAAATTGGGTAGCTTAGAGGGAAGAGACTAGGTGCATTAGGGCCTTAACGAGCGGAATAGCATGCACTAAAATGCCGCACGCACTAGCCACTACCACCTCCTCTTGAGCAGGCGGTAGCGTGCGCTAATCCGGTGCGTGCGCTAAAAACGCTAGCGCGCCTTCGTAAAAGGAGCCCTAGATCTTTGGGAGCTAAGTTCTCGTTAGCTTACCCATGTAAATGTGTTGTAAGATATTTGGGTTTGAAGTATATATTTTTTGAACCAAGTTTATTAGGTTTTTAGGTTTTTATATACTGCCTATCAAGATTATCTAAGTCAGGAGTGTTCAAGCTGCGGCCCAAGGGCCGCATGCGGTCCCGTGAAGTATTTTGTGCGGTCCCAGTCGAGGGCGAAGCAGTGTTTTCCTCTGCTGCCCCCGGGTGTTTACCGTCTCGTCGGCTCCCTCTTCTGTCTTGCTGCAGCGTTTGCACATTTGTGCGGCCCCAGAAACATTTTTTTTCGGCCAGTGCGGTCCAGGAAAGCCAAAAGGTTGGACACCCCTGATCAAAGTGGTTTTACAATCAGGTACCTAACTATGTTACTATGTTAGGTACTCAATCTCTCTAATGTACCTGGGTCTATGGAGGACTGAGTGACTTACCCAGGGTCACAAGGAGCAGCATGGGGTTTGAACCCAAAACCCCAGGGTGCTGAGGCCGTAGCTCCAACCACTGTGCCACAGACCTGAGGGCCTTCCTAAGCATGAAGAAGATTTTAGAGGTAAAAAGTGATAGAAGAACCTATTGCATTTTGCCTTAAATGATTTTTCTGTAGTTTCTCCTGCGGAGTTAATAGCCCCTCTCTCTTATTTGAGGTCTAAGGAGGAATGTAAAGAGGAAGTATTTAATATGTTTTCTGTTAAAGATAATTTGCCTTTCCAAATTACTATATCAAGTTGAAATGCTTGTAAATTATTATTAAACTTATAAATAACATAAAAAAAAGCATAACAGGACCACGGATGTTTGTTTTTGACTGCTTTTACAATAAAAATTATATTTAAAAAAATAAAAAGCAACGAGTCAATTTATCCTAAAAATTTGACCCTAGATTTATAAAGAACCACAATAGGTATGAGAAGGGAGTTGACATATTCCAGGTCCCTCACTCTCTTCCCTCCCCAAGGTCTAGCTTCTCTCCCCTCTTTCTTTCTTCCAACCCCTCGCAGGTCTCTGCACCTCTCTTCCCTCCCTCCCTCCCCCCTGCACCTGCCCGAACCCACAGCCAAGGTTCTCTCTCCTCTCTGGGCCCCGACCCTTTAATCTCCCTCCCAACCCCAACCCTGGGGCTACTGAGGTACCTGGTGTTCCTGCGGGGCTCTTGGTAGTAGAAGCGCAGCCCTCTCGCTCCCGACTCCTCACGGCTGCCGTCTAAAATGGCTGTCGCGACCTCTCGCAGCTGCTCGTGGCATTTCCTGCAGTTTAGTAAAAGGGGCCCATAGTGCAAAATATAGACAGCATATATAAATTCTCAAAACGGACACATTTTGATCACTAAATTGAAAATAAAATCAATTTTCCTACCTTTGTTTGGTAATTTCATCAGTCTCTGGTTGCACTTTATTCTTCTGACTGTGCATCCAATATTTCTTCCCTTCTTTCAACCTCCTGTATGCTTCCTCTCCTCCAGACCTCATTCCCTCCCCAAACTTTTTCTTTATTTCACCCTGCCCCCTTCTTTCTTTCTCTCTCCTTGCCCCCTTTCTTTCTGTATGTCTGTCTTTCTCTCTCTTTCTTCGTGCCCCATTTCTTTCATTGTTTCACCCTGCCCCCTTCTTTCTTTCTCTCTCCATGTCCCCTTTCTTTCTCTATGTCTGTCTTTCTCTCTCTCTCTCCGTGCCCCATTTCTTTCTTTCTTTCTTTCACCTTGTCCCCTTCTTTCTTTCTCTCTCCATGCCCCCTTTCTTTCTGTATGTCTGTCTTTCTCTCTCTCTCCGTGCCCCATTTCTTTCTTTCATCCTGCCCCCTTCTTTCTTTCTCTCTCCATGCCCCCTTTCTTTCTCTATGTCTGTCTCTCTCTCTCTCCTTGCCCTATTTCTTTCTTTATTTCATCCTGCCCCCTTCCTTTCTCTATGTCTGTCTTTCTCTCTCTCCGTGCCCCATTTTTTTCTTTCTTTCTTTGTTTCACCCTGCCCCTTTTCTTTCTTTCTGGCTCCCTATCCCCCCTTTTGTTTCTTTCTCCCTGCCTCCCCATGCCACTGCCATTGAGAAACATGCTGCTGCCATTGCCGCCATGGAAAGGCTGCCACTGCCTCCATCGGGAACAGGCCGGCGCCGAGTTCTCCCTCCCTGCTTTTCTTCTCCTCGGGGCCGACCAACTCTCGCCGCCCGACGTCAATTCTGACGTCCGAGAGGACATTCTGGGCCAGCCAATCGCTGCCTGGCTGGCCCGGAATGTCCTCTCCGACGTCAGAATTGATGTCGGGTGGCGAGAGTTGGTCAGCCCCACGGGGAAGAAAAAGCAGGGAGAACTCGGCACTGGCTTGTTCCCTATGACGGCAGTGGCAACCTCTCCCCAGTGGCAGCCTATTCCCTGGTGGGTGGCCACCTGTGCACCCCCTTGGGGCATGCACCTGGGGTGGACCGCCCCCTCCTTGGAACGCCACTTTCTCTTAGATAGAGTGGTAATGAGTTCCAACGTATGGGTGCAGTTACTGAAAAAATACGATTACGGGTGGTGTCATAGAAGGAACATGTAAAAGGAATTGATTACTAGATCTTAGAGTTATTGGTGAGCAATAAGGGACAAGTAATCAGAATCTGTCCCTGAAACCAGCTCCCTCCGCACCCGATCAGTCTTGCCATACACGGAACAGAGACTGAAGAAGTCCATCCAGCATTGTCTTCCCCACTCCTGCTCATCATAAATGAAGACGTAGTTTTTGATCTGTGGAGTTTTGTGTCCCTTTCTATTCAGGGATCTATATCATGCAGTATCGAACTCCGTCACTGCTTTTGACTGCACTACTTCCACAGGGTGGGCCTTCCAGGCATCCAGCACCCTCTCCGGGAAGAAGTATTTCCTGACGTTACTCCTATTATTACAACCTCATATTGTATCCTCTAGTTCTACTACTTCTCCATCTCTGAAATAGATTTGTTTGTAGATGAATACTGCTTCAAGTATTTAAACATCTGTATCATATCTCCTCTATCCTTTCAGGTATTCAAACTTCTTCTCATACGTCTCTCAGCACAATCCCAATATCATTTTCATTGACTTTCTTTGGACTGCTTCAAGTCTTACATCCTTAGCAAGGTATGGCCTCAGAACTGAACACAATATTCCAAGTGAGGCTTCACCATCGACTTGCAGAGGATCATCAACACTTCTTTTTCTGCCGGCGATTCCTCTATGGAGCCCGGCATTAGAGAATGACACGGTGACAAAATTCATCACCTTTCCCGTCCCCGCGGATAACCACGGGAAACCATCTTCATGTCATTCTTTAAGGAGAGAGGAAAGAATCAGAGTATAATTGGGCACAACCACTGACCCACAAGCTTTGCTTTGAAGAATGCTGGTGTAGAAAGACTGAGGTTGAGATAGACACTACAGAATGACAGTCTCTGGTATCCAGAACAGATATTGTGATGTCATAATGCCTCATTCCACCAGTGCCTAAGAGCCAATCACATCAGTAATGTCACAATGGCTTCATTATCCTTGGCTCACATAAGAATCAGAGTATGAATGGCCACAACCACTGACCCACATGCTTTGCTTTGAAGAATGCTGGTGTAGAAGGACCGAGGTTGAAATAGACACTAGAAAATATCATGGGATTATTTCCCGCGTTTATCCGCGGGGACAGGAACGGTGATGAATTTTGTCACCGTGTCATTCTCTACCCAGCATCCTTCTGGCTACTGCCACCATCTTGTCACATTGTTTTGCAGCCTTGAGATCCTCAGACATTATCACACCACAGTCCTTCCCTCTGTCCATGCATATCAGCTTCTCACCTCCAAGCGCATACAGCTCCTTTGGATTTTTGCATTAATCTTCTTTTTTTTTTTTTGCATTAAATTTTAACTGCCGAACATTAGACCATATTTCCAACATTCGCAGATCTCTTCTCATGTTTTCTATTCCCTCCGGCGTGTCTACTCTGCTGCACATCTTCATGTGATCTGCAAAAATACACACTCGCCTAGGGTCATAAGGAGCAACATGGATGCTGATGTTGCTCCTGCACCACATTGGGGTCTTAAGTAGCCTGGTGGGTGGGCCTGTGAACATAGAAGGAGGACTCGGATCCATAAGCCACTCTATCCACTACATTTATGGTGGAAAGTGTGAACCCACCAAAACCCACCCAAAACCTACTGTACTGACATATAGGTGACACCTGCAGCCATATTGGGGTGGTAGACAGGTGGGTATAGTAGGTTTTGGGAGAGTTTTGGAGGGCTCATCATACACTAAAAGGGGGTTCTGCTGAAATATGTACCTGGTAGTCTTTATGTGAAGTTCAAAGAAGTGCCCCCTACGGTGCCTCACTACCCTGTTGGAATGTCTGTGTGGCCAGCCAATTAAAATGCTGATCCCTCCCCTGTCCAAATGGGCTTGATTTGGATGTTTTGAACATGCGCGGATGCCCTCTTGCCCGACAACATTTCAGGGGAAGCTTTTCAGAACCTGGAGAAAGTGCCAGATTTTGAAAAGCCGTCCGAACCCCCGGACATGACCCCAAAGGAGGACATGTCCGAGGAAATCCAGATGTCTGTTAACTCTACTTACGACTGAAGGGTTCCCACACATTTGACATTCTTGTATTAGTTCTCAATGATGTTCAAAGAGAATTTGCCAACAGACAAAAATTGTGTTAGAGCAATAGGCAAGAATTCTAACTTTGTGAAAGCCTTTCTTGTAATTGGACAGCTTGAAAATGATAATGAAGATAAAGATGAAGTTGTAAAGTGATGAATTAGACCACACTACTTCTAATGCCAATGGCAATGACAATAATGATGATAAAACACTCTTTGGTATATGGAAATCAAGTGTTGCAGAGATTCTCTTGATCAAAACATGCAGGCCCAAGCAGAAGATTTCAGTAACATTGCAGCCTGGCCTGATTTGAAGAAACATTTTATCAGACCAGTGGCGTAGCAAAGGTGAGAGCTTTGGTGTGGTGAGAGGAGGAGAGGGAAGAGGTGGGATGGATAGGAGAGGGGGAAATGGAAGGGGCTTTGCATGCGGTGAGAGGAGGAGAGGGAAGAGGTGGGGTGGAGAGGAGAGGGGGAAAGGAAAGGGGGCTTCACATGTGGTGAGAGGAGGAGAGGAAAGAGGTGGGGTGGAGAGGAGAGGGAGAAAAAGGAAGGGGGCTTCACCTGTAGTGAGAGGAGGGGTGGGAAGAGGTGGGGTGGAGAGGAGAGGGGGAAAGGGAAGGGGCTTCGCATGCAGTGAGAAGAGGGAAGAGGTGGGGTGGAGAGGAGAGGAGAGGGGGAAAAAGGAAGGGGGCTTCACCTGCGGTGAGAGGAGGAGTGGGAAGAGATGGGATGGAGAGGAGAGGAGAGGGGGCTTCGCATGCGGTGAGAGGAGGAGAGGGGGAAAGGGAAGGGACTTTGCCTGCGCTGAAAGGAGGAGTGGGAAGAGGTGGGGGTGGGGAGGGGAGGAGAAGGAATGTCAGCACATCCACCAACATGTTGCCCAGGGTGGACACCGCCCCCCTTTACTACGCTACTGTATCAGACTGAATGTTCCACTTTCTGCTAGTGCATTTGTTGAACACCTCTTAAACTGTACTGGATTAATGACTCACAAGAGCACTCACTTGAGTGACAGACATTTTCAAATGTAGCTTTATAGAAACATGATGGCAGATAAAGGCCAAATGGCCCATCCAGTCTGCCCATCCTCTGTAACCATTATCTCTTTGTCTCTCTAAGAGATCCCACGTGACTATCCCAGGCCTTCTTGAATTCAAACACAGTCTCTGTCTCCACCACTTCTTCTGGGAGACTGTTCCACGCATCTACCACCTTTTCTGTAACAAAGTATTTCCTCAGATTACTCCTGAGCACATCACCTCTAACAGCGGAATCTGGATAGGCCCGCTACCTATATATATTTCAAACCCTTACCCCTCCCCTACATTATCCCACAAAAAACTCAACACTAATTATGGTGAAAAATAGCCGCAGCCCTGTTTATTGGTCATAACAGGTTGTTAAATAACATAACAATGTATAAACAGTATAAACATTATACCACAAATTATTTCGAGCTACTGTAAAAACAAGTTATGCCCCCGACCCCGCCATGAAGCAAGAATCTGGGGGGTGGCATGTCCCCCACATGCCCCACTAACCCGGGTCACCTGACCCACCAGGCACGGCTCCCAGACGGCCCACCGCTCATCCCCTGATGAGCCCAGCCAGTAGCTCGAGATACTGCCATAGGGCCTGTAACCCTTACAGGCCCCCCCCCCAATGAACATAGCTGCGACTAAGATAGCGCCCAATGCTCACAACCCGACGAGAAATCATCCAACAGCAAATCCCAGCCTACGTCCGACAAATGTACCCGATCCCTCGCAAACAAACCTAATCAGGACACATCCACCCAGTCATATCGTAGTTGCACCCCCCCTAGACTCCACCCAGCGCCCTACCTGACGGTTAACCTTGCACAAACCCCTGGTCCATCTCCGGGACTCCAGCCGTCGTGGTCGAGGAATAATGTCCGACCACAGCAGTGTCGTGCCAGGGAACCACTCCAATACCATCCTAAGATCATCCAGTATAGTGTCAATCAGGTGCTTCCCCGTCTGGGAATCCACGTCGTTACCACCCAAATGCAGCAGCAGGATATCCGGACGACGAGGGCGACGACGGAAGTCAGCCAGCAACGGTAACAGCTGATGCCACCGCATGCCCCGCTGACCCCACCAGGACACGCGAATGCCCAAGGGCTGCAGACCCAGGTGCTGACCCCCAGGCCGGATCGCGGCACGCTCTCCCGCCCAGTGGACGAAGGAGTGCCCGACAATCCACACCGTACGCTGTCGCCGCACCGCATCTGCAAGGCAAACCCAACAATCAAATCCAGCCCTAAACCAAAACACAAAACCCTGGTTAGTAAAGTGTCAGACCTGAGCATGCACCAACCAACTATAGCCACCCACTCCCCCGAGACCAAGGTACCCATCAGTGGAAACATTAACAGAGCAGCCCAACCTAGGTCCCTCCCCGTTCTAAACCTCGTGCCACCCCGTGAGGCCGAATGTAACTCCTGTAACAGTCTAAGGACCAACGCCCCCAACCGTTGAATCCCTTCACCTGGCACCCCAGCCAGAAAGGCGCAAGTGGCAGCCCCAATCCGAAATGAATGAGTACCAAAGCGCGCCGGATCCTCACCGCATCGGCGCAAAACTAGACGCAGCACGGCTAGAAACTGATAACGAGTAAGGGGCCCGCCGTCTTCATGCAACAACAAGGCCAACCCCAAAGGAGGACGAACCGCCCTATAGGCACACAGAGCCGTAACCGGGCAAGTAACACCCACTATCTTATGCAAAACCACCGTACGGCCCCTGCCCAGCTGGTCCGTCTTGGATCTGGCAAGATAGAAACTAACGGTACTGTCACCGCACTGTACATGCCGCAATAAAAGGCCACGCGCACCCACCGAATCAGCAGGATGCACTAATAGCTCCCCGATGCGGAAGGCTCCGAAAAAAGCTAGCGAAAAAGCAGCGGTGAACAGCAGCACCTCGTATCGGGACCGAGCCACCGCTGGCAACTCCACGATCAACCTCCTCAACAAGTCATGAGAAATTGGCCGTCGTGCATCGGGTTGCTGCGGCGCAATCCTAGCCATAGCCGTCAGAAGTCTACGCACTAGGAAACCCGAGGACGGGCGTCGCCACCCCAAGGCCCTGGAGAAGAATATAAAACCAGCTAAGTGGCCAGCCACAACTCCCCGCGACAAACCCCCACGATGCGAATCCAGCACAAATTCCGCCAGCAGGGTCTCGGATACTGGTCCCGGGGACCAACCCCGGGAAGACAGGAAGGCGAACAATCGACGGAATCCCGCATTGTAGCGAGTCCAGGTGGCAGGAGCCACTGACTGTCACAGCAAGTCCCAGAGCCCTTCCCGACCAGGCTCCATAAATGACCCGGCATCTGCAACCCACGGAGCTGCGCGTCTGGAGCCAGCCGACGAAACTGCGAAAAGTTAAAGCGAGAAAGAGCATCAGCAATACAGTTGCGACTCCCTGGCACATGCCTAGCCCTAATGTACAAATTGAGCTGCAAACAACGCAGAACGATCTCACGCATCAACTGATAAACCTGCAAACATTTCGCAGCATGCCGATTGATGACCTCCACAACCCCCATATTATCGCACCAAAATATTACGCGCTTATTACACAGCCGAGCAGGCCAAAGTTCGCAGGTGACCAGTAGCGGGAAAAGCTCCAAGAGAGTCACATTACGCGTAACACCACTCCGCTGCCAGGCTACAGGCCACGGCGCAGCACACCAGTCCCCCTGGCAGTAAAGGCCGAAACCGAGGCCACCGGCCGCATCAGAGTAGAGTTCCAAATCCAGGTTAGACATCTCGGGCTGTTGAATCGGAAGCGTGCCATTAAACCGCGTAAGGAACACGACCCACATCCTGAGATCCGCCCGAATACCAGCAGATATACGCACGAAGTGGCGACGATCACGCACACCTGAGGTGGCAGCAGCCAGTCGTCGAGCAAAAGCCCGCCCCATAGGCAATACCCGACACGCGAAGTTAAGAGACCCCAGCAGCGATTGAACTTCTCTGAGGGTAGCCTTGCGGGACTCTGCCATCCGAGAAATCTGCGACAACAGGAGTTTTACCTTGTCCAGTGGCAACCTGGTAACCATTGCTACGGTATCAATCTCTATACCCAGAAAAGTAAGCACCGTAGTTGGACCCTCCGATTTATCCGCCGCCAAAGGAATACCGAATGCAGCAGCCATGCGTTCAAATGATGCTTTCAAGCGGGAACACACCGCAGACCCCGCCGCTCCAACAAAGAGAAAGTCGTCCAGATAGTGCACAACCGAATCCGCCCGCGCTACGCGGACCGTAACCCAGTGCAAGAACGTACTAAACATCTCGAAGTAAGCGCACGAAATGGAGCAGCCCATCGGTAAACAATGATCGTAAAAAAACTCACCCTCGAATCGAAAACCCAGCAGCGGATAAGAGGAGGGATGGACAGGCAAAAGCCGGAAGGCAGACTCAATGTCCACCTTTGCCAGGAGAGCACCACACCCAGCCTGCCCAACAAGACGCCGCGCACAATCAAAAGACGAATAGCGAACCGTACACAGGTCGCGAGGGATGTCATGTTTCAAGTTTATTAGGATCTTATATACCGCCTATCAAGGTTATCTAAGCGGTTTTTACAATCAGATACTCAAGCATTTTTCCCTCTCTGTCCCGGTGGGCTCACAATCTATCTAACGTACCTGTCCTCGTTGACAGAGCGGCCCAAAGGCCAGGACAGATTGTGAATCAAACGGAACTTACCAGGGTCTTTCTTGGGAATAATAGCCAACGGGGAGACCATCATAACCAAGAAAGGCTGCTCCCGAAAAGGCCCCGCAATGCGCCCAAGCCTGATTTCCTCCTGCAATTTCGACCGAACCACCTCCCGTAGGCTATTTACTGAGGATGCATTGGGAACCCGCACCTGAGCCACCGGTTTCTCGTACGGTATAACAAAACCCTCATCAAAACCCTTCTCCAACAGTACTGCTGCCCTCCGATCACTATAACAGCTCAAACACGGCCGGAGGGCCCCCACCTTAATCGAGGTGGGCACCGCAGAGGAACCCACCTCATTTTGCTGGCCCTGAGGGCAAGGCCACTCCTTTTTTGGGGCATTTAAGCGCTGAGTGACCCTGCCCACACAGCGAACAGGCATGCCGGAATCTACAATCTGTAAATGGGCAAGTCGCTTTGTTGAATTTCCAGCAGAGGTCATTCCCTCCCCCAGAACCCTGACCCGATTGTCCCGCGCCGGCTCGAAAGGAACGATTCACACCCATTGATCCCTGTTGCATCGATCGTGCCGCAACACCCACCGCAGCGCCCCCAGGTCTAGCCATATGCGTTAACCACAAATTGATATCTTGGGTACCCCAAGACATGTGCCTGTTTTCTTCCATCTTATCACGAAAAGCCTCGTCATAGTTGAGCCGGGCCCAACCACCGAAGCGCTGATAAGCGTCGAGCACAGAATCCATGTACGCCAAGAGCAGGCCATAATCCTGAGGACGAGCCTGGCCCCATACGCTAGCTAGCAGAAGAAACACCCGCATCCAGTTGACCATATTACGGGAGACCTGACCCGATTTAACCTTGCCCTCTTCCTTCTTACCCTTCTGTTTCCTCCTACGCGTCCTGCCCTCTAAGAGCCGAAAAACATCGATGCACGCCCGCTTTTTAATTTAATGCAACCCTCTAGGTACCTTCTCCCAAAGCTCGGTGAGCGCCACCAACGCCGGAGCACCCCTATCCTGACTCTCCAGCCCCGCCTGCTCACCCAACGCCCTCGACTGAGATCGTGAGGAGGACGAAGAAGAAGTGGAGCTTAAAGAAGACGACGAAGAAGAGGAGGAAGCCCTAGCCCTTCGCTTGCGCTTACTCTTCCCCTTCTCCCTACCCCGTTCCCCACACTCAGCAGCCTCTAAGGCCATGTTACCCATGTCCTGTGCTCCTCCAGCGATGACCGGTCCGCTCGACTCTCCAGCAGCGCCATCCGCAGCAGCTACCATGTGTGGACCCCGCTGTCCGGACATCGCCGAGATTCCTCCCCCAGCAGCGCCATCCGCAGCAACCACACGACCAAGTCCACTCTGCCCGGGCTCCGCCGTCCGAACTCCACCGAAACTCTGCACTTGCTCTTGGGAAAAGGTGGCCACCGCCTCTCGTCCCATCGAAGAACCAGCAAAGACCTGTGAAGAAAAATCCAAACAAGGACCAGACAACTGCACAGCACCAGCAGGAAGAACCCCATAAGGACCCCCAGAACCCCCCGCTCCCCCGAGGGCCCACCAATCCGCAGGACCACCGCCGCGACCAACCCCACGGCCCCACGCGGATGCAGGATCAGGCATGCCAGGATCCCCCAGCGGCCAAGGCACTGGACTCCAACCCGCACCCCAAGCCCCTGAAGCCCAGGGAGGCCAGAAGGGAGAATGAACAGGGGGCAGGCAGATGCTCTGCGCTGGAGCAGTGACACCCACGCCCGAACCACCGACAGGAGCTCCAAGACCCCCAACCCCGACCGTCCCCGAAGACGCCGGTACCCTAAACTGGACCACTCTCTCCGCCGATCCAGCAACCGCACCCCTGCCCAGGAAGTGGTTACCAGTCTGGGGAATTGAACAGTCCTGAACCACTGGTGCTGTATGCAGCACATCCGGCTGACTCAAGATATCAGCACGTGGCTCAGGCCCAGCCATACCATACACCTCCCCCGCGGTCGGCAATGCACGCCCCGACGCTGCATCAGCCCCACCCCCGACGGAACCAGCGGACCTAGCCCCCTTACGGGCCCTCCCACCGGGCCTCGCGATGTCTAACGGTCCCCCACCTGCCCCCAGCGCGATAGATTCCTGGGCAACCTCTCGAGAACGCCTCGGCGGCAAGGAACGCTCCCGGTCCGGCGCGTTACTCACCGGCTCTTCCTCCTCATCGAAGGAGCTACCCGGTGGCGGGAAGACCTGCCGACCAATCCCCTGCCTCCTGTTCCCCCCCAACGGCCCCGCGTCTCCGACGGGCTACCACGCGGGCCTACCAGCTCCGCGTTAGGTACGCCCGTCGAGACGAGCGCTCGGGCTGCCTATTAACTTCATCCTATGCCCTCTCATTGCAGAGTTTCCTTTCAAATTAAAGAGACTCGACTCATGCGCATTTACATTACGTAGGTATTTAAACGTCTCTACCATATCTCCCCTCTCCTGCCTTACAGAATTACAGAAGAGGATTTCTGGACATGTCCAGAGGTGCTACAGAGTAGAGCGGGTTGCTTCAGAGGATTGAAATGTTTCATACGGTGTTAGATTTTTTTGAATAGCAGGGTTTTTATTTCTTTTCTGAAAGTTTTGTAGTCTGGGGTCGTGATTAGTAGATTGGAGAGTTGGTGGTCTAGTTTTGCTGCCTGTGTGACTAGAAGGCCATCGTACAGTTTTTTTCCGTTTGAGAACCAAAAAAGTATACCCAAGAAGACTTGATTGCCTATAAATCAAAGAACCTTCTGAGCACCAAACAAATTCAGGATGGTAAAAGAGAAAGGATGTGTGTGTAGGTGAATTAGAAACATGAAACATGATGGCAGATAAAGTTCTAAATGGCCCATCTAGTCTGTCCATCCACAGCAGCCTCTCTCTAAGACAGTGTACCGCAAACTGTGTGCTGTGGCATATTAGCGTGCCTCTTGAAATCCCAAGTGTGCCGCAGCACACTGAGGAGGAAGAGAGGCGCCGGACTGCTGACATGCCTACAGGACTTGCCTCTCATCGCGAGAGGCACGTCTTATAAGGCCACTGGTTCTCAATATGCGATAAGGCGCCAGCACCGCATGTCTAGTGACTTCCTGCTGCCGACACATATCTCCTGGGAATCCTGCCTTCCTCGTTTTCTCTCCCCACCCCCGGACCAGCAGCGGCAGCTTACTTCGCCACACAGCTGCCGCCAGCATTCACCCACTCGCGGCTCAAAGACTGTCAATTCTGTTGACTTTTAAATTCAACGAAATAGATATAAGGTCTTTGTTTTTAAAATATACAAGTCGATGCTGCTGTCTTGTAATATAAATATCAAGAACTATATTTCTTCTCACGTGTGGCTAATTATAACTCACATTGGAAAACTGGAAGAGACACAAAGGTGTATTTTCAAAGCACTTAGTTCGGGCTCCTTTTACAAAGGTGCGCTAGCGTTTTTAGCGCACGCACCAGATTAGCGCGCGCTAGCTGAAAAGTTACCGCCTGCTTAAAAGGAGGCGGTAGCGGCTAGTGTGCGCGGCATTTTAGCGCACACTAAAACCGCTAGCGCACTTTTGTAAAAGGAGCCCTTAGACATACAAAGTTCCATAGGTTACTATCCCCCTCTTTTACTAAGGCGCGCTAGCCGTTTTGACGCATGCTAAAACGGCTAGCTGCCCTTAGTAAAAGGACCCCCCCTATGATTCCTTGCGGGTCTATGTGCTTTGAAAATGAGCCTTGTTACATTTAATACACTTCCCCCTCCCTATTCGCGGTTTCAACACTCACGGTTTCACATGTTTGTGATTTTTTGGGGGGGGGGGGAACTCCCCCCCTAGTTTAGGACGTTCCTGCCTCCCTCCAGCCTTCCTCCCAGCATCCCATCCTTACCTGATGATCTAGCGGGCTTTCGGGGCAGGAGCGATTTTCCCTACGCTCCTGCCCCATGTAGATCGCCAATAGGAAATGGCTGCCGCGAGCTCCCGTTGTAGACTCGAGAGCCGTACATGAAGTTATTCGCGGTTTTTCTCAATTCGTGGTCCGGCTTGGCCCCTATCCCCCGCGAATACTGAGGGAGAAGTATATTCAGAATTCACACTTCTTCGGCTAGCAAGCAACATAATACCCGATTGTAGTAAAAGAAGCAGAACTCGCTTGCTGAACAGTATCCTTCACAGTTAGTTTGGTCGATAAACAATCTGATGCAATTCAGATGACTCACACAATTCAAATCCTCTCCACAACGATGGCCATAAAAATTAAATAATCATACTGTAATCTAAATAGTTAGAACTGGTTTATGTTGAAATAGCCTACTTTAATGCTTATGCCATGTGGAGAAGCGGAATAACAACTGATTTCATCACTGCTGGCTGTTACCCAGCTCTTGGTATAATATTAATTTCAGCTACAACACACACACTCATCTATTCTCTTCTGATTCCAATTCTATACTATAAAGAGAGCAATAATTGTATGTTTGTTGGGAATTTTATCTTGAAAATTGCTCTAAGGATTTTGATGAAATAGCGAGAGGTTACATTTTAGGGTATGAGAAAAGTGACTTAGGGTTCCTTTTACTAAGCTGCGTTAGGGCTTTAATGCGCAGAATAGCACGCTACATTGCCGTGCGCGCTAGACCCTAATGCCAGCATTGAGCTGGCGTTAGTTTTTCCGCGTAGCGCACAGTAATTTCCTACGTGTGCTAAAAACGCTAGCGCAACTTAGTACAAGGAGCCCTTAGCTAGCTGTCAAGTTTGGGAAAATGTATTGGGGGTGTTTTGGGGGTTTGCTAAAAAAAAAAAAAAAATGTTTGGAGCAGCATCAGAATGAGGCTGAGAACATACTGAGAAAGATTGTTGGAGTGCCAGAGTGAGGTTTGAAATGCATCGAGAAAGTCTATTAGAACACCAGAATAAGGTTTGGAATGCTCAAGCCTGCTGGAGAACCAGGGTGAGGTTTGAAAGGCTATTGGAGCACCAGAATGAGGTTTGGAATGTGCAAGACTGCTGGAGAACCAGAGTGAGGTTTGAAAGGCTATTGGAGCACCAGAATGAGGTTTGGAATGTGCAAGACTGCTGGAGAACCAGAGTGAGGTTTGAAAGGCTATTGGAGCACCAGAATGAGGTTTGGAATGTGCAAGACTGCTGGAGAACCAGAGTGAGGTTTGAAAGCCTATTGGAGCACCAGAATGAGGCTTACAACACACGGGGAAAGATTTCACAACCTGTGAAAAAGACAATAGGGAAGCTTAGCAGATAAAATCATCAGGTTGGGCACTTGGAAAAAAAAAAAAATCAAAACAACACACACAAAATTCACAAACACAAAAGGAGGGAACTCCACAACCTGAGGAAGTGTGGAGAGAGTGTGGAGCAGTGGGTAAAGCTACAGCCTCAGCCCCCTGAGATTGTGGGCTCAGACCCACCCTACTCCTTGTGATCCTAGGCAAGTCACTTAATCCCCCCATTGCCCCAGGTACGTTAGATAGATTGTGAGCCCCCCGGGACAGACAGGGAAAAAATGCTTGAGTACCTGAATAAACTCATGTAAACCATTCTGAGCTCCCCTGGGAGACCAGTATAGAGAACTGAATGAATGAATAAATAAATAAACATACAGGGGTCCTTTTACTAAGGCACACTAGCCGATTTAGCACGTACCTTACTAAAAGGACCCCGTAGTGAGATTGGAGACTTCACAAACACACATAAGGGCAGGTCAGTTCACAAACACACAGGAAGGAAGTTAAGTTGATAAAACCATGAATTAAGGACACAACCTGAAGAAAATGAAACAGATTGCCACTTCATAAGGAGGGCTGTTATGCTGATAAAAGTACGATTTCAAGACACAACCTGGGTACACAAACACACAGGAGGACATTTAGGCTGATAAAACCAGATTTCAGCACACAACATGAGGAAAATTAAACAGGTAATGAGGTTGGGCACTTCACAAACACACGGGAGGGCAGTTATGCTGATAGAATCATGATTTCAACACACAATCGAGGCACTTCAAACACAGAGGGAGGAAGTTAAGATGGTAAAAAAAACCAAAAACCATGATTTCAGCAAACAACGTGAAGAAAATTATAGGTAATTAGGTCGGGCACTTCACAAAAACACAGGAGGGCAGTTATAAGAATTCTTCCAGATCTATAAACCGAGAAGAGAGCTTAGAGATGTGAATGGGATGAAATTAAGTTGGGAGGGTAGAATGTCGACCGTGCATGCTAGGATCGGAGCGTCAATGATATCCGTGGCTGGCGCAGAACTATGGAATGCCTTGCCTGGTATCCTGCAGGTATATTTCAGTTGATTATCGTCTTTTAGAAATTTTCTGACATCAATGTATGATTTAAAGCTTGCTTGTATTTCTGAATTGATCGAATTTGCGCTCTATCCCTGTTTATAACGGGGATGATTAACGATGTTGTTTAGACATGTCTATGTTATATGTGATAATCGCAGGGAAACAAGATTTTATGCATGTGATATGGAAACCGCCTAGTTGTATGCGGTATATCAATTTTTTAATAAATACATTTAAAAAAGCATGATCTCAAGACACAACCTGGACACTTCAAACACACAGGAGGGAATTTAGGCTGATAAAAACCATGATTTCAATATGCAACCTGAGGAACAGTAATTTGCCCACAGCACAACTACATCCTTTTCTCAATTTAAAAACCCCTCAAAAACATAACATAATCATTGCTATATCATACAAATTGTTGCCTACCACCCATGTAAATTTAATACAACACACAAAGAGAGAGAAACTAACTGCCCTTGTTTTTATACATAGTCACACCCTACACCGAAGCACTGTTTTATTTTTATTTTACTTTATCATTTTTAAATCTTCACAGTTGCATGTTTTCTGTAACTGCTTAACACCACTGCTCGTGTCAACAACCCTAACAGCTTCAGACAGTGCAAAAATTGTTTGCACAAAAACATTAAGGGGTCCTTTTATCAAGCCGCGCTAGCGGAGTTAGTGTGTCGGACATTTCATCAGGCCCTAACCCCCGCGGCCGGCTAAAAAGCGAACGCCTGCTCAATGCAGGCGTTAGCGGCCGGCACGGCCGGCGGTTTAACGTGCGGTATTACGCGCAATCTCTCACTTTCCCTCCCCTTACAACCCTTTTTTCTTCTGTAACTTTCACCTCATGCATTTGTAATTCACTGAATTTTCAGCCTTCTTCGATGTGAATCGTCTAGAAGTCGTCTGACTATGGCGGTATAGAAAAATAAAATTATTATTATTATTATTATTGTGACATCACTGATGAGGTTGGCTCTTAGGCATTGGTGGAATGAGGCATTATGACATCACAATCTCAGCTCTGGAACGTTGCTACTCTTTGGGTTTCTGTCAGGTTCTTCTGACCTGAATTGGCCACTGTTGGAAATAGGATACTGAGCTTGATGGACCTTCGGACTGTCCCAGTTTGGCAATTCTTATGTTCTTATGTGAGCCAAGTATAGGACAATCGAGCCATTGTGACATCACTGCTGAAGTTGGCTCTTAGGCATTGGTGGAATGAGGCATTATGACATCACAATCTCAGCTCTGGAATGATGCTACTCTTTGGGTTTCTGCCTGGTACCTGGGTTGGCCATTGTTGGAAACAGGATCCTGGGTTTCATAGACCTTCGGTCTATCCCAGTTTGGCAATTCTTATGTTCTTATGTGAGCCAAGTATAGGACATTCGAGCCATTGTGACATCACTGCTGAAGTTCTCTCTTAGGCATTGGTGGAATGAGGCATTATGACATCACAATCTCAGCTCTGGAATGTTTCTAGTCTTTGGATTTCTGCCAGGTCCTTGGGACCTGGATTGGCCACTGGTGAAAAAAGGATACTGGGTTTGATAGACCTTCGGTCTGTCCCAGTATGGTAATTTGTATGTTCTTAAAGCATTTCAAATCTCTACATCCTAGCTAAACCCATTACACATTGTATATTATTCTGTGGAACATTTATTGCTTCTACCTACTACTTTTCACAAACTGCATGACTTAGCCCATCATACTCGTCTATAAACAAACCTTTAGTTCTCACCCAGTGAGTCACCAATTTTAGTGAGTTTTCAATGGTTGCCCACATCTGCATGAATCAATTTTAAGGCACTTTGATATATAAACTGTGGCATACAAAGAAGCTGGTAGTGATAAGTAATAGCTTCAACCTATACCAGCCAATTTGAACATTGCGCTCCGACGAGAAGCTCTGTTTGGAAGTCCCATCTTTGAAGCAGGTGAAATTGTCCCTATTCCGTCGCTCGATGATCGCGGTGCAAGGCGTTCTATTGTGGAACGCATTACCGTTGGAAGCAAAGAGTGCTCCATTCGTGCTAAACTTTTAGGAAGTTGATTAAACAGAGCTGTTTGAGAACTATTTCTCATGTAAGTGGGAAGGTTGAGCTGGAGCTATTGGACTGATGCTGGTTTTTTAGACCATGCGATGTTTTATAGTACCTGGTCTTTTTACATGGTTGTTGTTTAGGGGTCCTTTTTATTAAGGTGCGTTAACCGATTTAGCGAGTGCCATAGAATATAATGGATGCCTTAGCATTTGGCGTGTGCCAAAAAGGTCAGTGTGCCTTAAAGGACCCCTACTGTTAATTTTCCCTCTCCTTTACTAACGCGTGGGTTTTAGCGCCGGCAGCGGTGGTAACTGCTCCTATGCTCATGAGCGTCTGAGAAACTACCGCCACTGCCGGCGCTAAAACCCCCGCTACGCGTCAGTAAAAGAGGGGATATATGTTTTAAATTACGAGTGTTCTATAACTTGCTCAGAACTGTGGATGTAAGCGGGTAAGAATTTTTAAAAATAAAATATAATAAATAAACCAATGAATACGTAAACATTACCGGGCGACGACGCTCAAGAGGGTTCAGAGGAGAGCGACACGTCTGATAAAGGGTATGGAAAACCTTTCATAACGCTGAAAGATTGGAGAAACTGGGGCTCTTTTCCCTGGAAAAGCGGAGACTTAGAGGGGACATGATAGAGACTTACAAGATTATGAAGGGCATAGAGAGAGTGGAGAGGGACAGATTCTTCAAACTTTCAAAAACCACAAGAATGAGAGGGCATTCGGAAAACTTGAAAGGGGACAGATTCAAAACCAATGCTAGGAAGTTTTTTTTCACCCAGCGAGTGGGGGGACACCTGGAATGCGCTTCCAGAGGGCGTGATAGGAAGAGTACGGTATTAGGGTTCAAGAAGGGATTGGACAATTTTCTGGAGGAAAAGGGGATAGAGGGATATAGATAGAGGACTACTACACAGGTCCTGGAGCTGTTGGACCGCCGCGCGAGCGGACTGCTGAGCACGATGGACCTCTGGTCTGACCCAGCAGAGGCACTTCTTATGTTCTTATGTTATGTTCTTATAAAAAAACTAAAACATGAACACCATCGTCCTCATGAACACTACTTGCCCAAGCAAAGCCAGGTATTATGGGCTCCTTTTACAAAGCTGCGATAGCGGTTTTAGCGCACGCTTAGCGCGTGCCTCATTGCCCCGCGTACTGGACGCTAACGCCAGCATTGATCTGGCGTCAGTTCTAGCCGTGTAGCTTTGGGTTTAGCACGCGCGGCAATTCTGCGCATGCTAAAAACGCTATCGCAGCTTTGTAAAAGGAGCCCTATATAATAATATAAACTGGGACATGAATCAATTTTCATAATGTAAAATATATCATTTGCCTACAGAAGTCGAGGGCACCGAGACCGAGGCCGCCGAAGTGGGGTGAGCTGCAGGCTTTGGTTGCGGACCCGCCCTTTACTGTGTTCCATCATGACAAGGTGGTTCTTCGCACCCATCCTAAATTTTTACCTAAGGTTGTGTCTGATTTCCACCTCAATCAGTCAATTGTTCTTCCAGTGTTCTTCCCAAAGCCCCACTCACATCCTGGCGAGGTGGCGCTTCACACGCTTGACTGTAAGAGGGCGTTGGCTTTTTATCTTCAACGCACTCAGTCTCATCGAAAGGTTCCTCAATTATTTTTGTCCTTTGATCCTAATCGGTTGGGACGTCCTGTTTCCAAGCACACCTTGTCCAACTGGTTGGCTGCTTGTATTTCTTTTTGCTACGCTCAGGCTGGTCTCGAGCTGCATGGTCGGGTTACGGGACATAAGGTCCAAGCGATGGCAGCTTCTGTTGCTTTCCTCCGGTCTACTCTGATGGAGGACATTTGCAAGGCTGCCACTTGGTCTTCGGTTCATACTTTCACCCTCCACTACTGTCTGGATACGTTATCCAGGAGTGACGGCCGGTTTGGCCAGTCAGTTTTGCGAAATCTGTTTTCCTAAATTGCCATCCTCCCACCTGCCCTTTTTTGGTTGGCTTGGAGGTCACCCACATGTGAGAATATCATGCCTGCTTGTCCTGGGATAAAGCACAGTTACTTACCGTAACAGGTGTTATCCAGGGACAGCAGGCATATATTCTCACAACCCACCCTCCTCCCCGGGGATGGCTTCTTTTCTGGATATGGAACTGAGGACCACGAGGTGGGGATGCGCCCTCTAGTGGGCAAGAAGGCATGCACATGCGTGGTGCAGCATAGCAAACTTGAAACTTCAATCAAGTTTGCTTGAAAAGCTGTCCGCGCTGGGGCTCCGTAGATGACGTCACCCACATGTGAGAATATATGCCTGCTGTCCCTGGATAACACCTGTTACGGTAAGTAACTGTGCTTTTCTTTCCCTCCAACCCAATTCCATCCAGTATCCTTCCCCCTTATGTCTCTTTCTGCTTTCCCTGCACACCAATTCCATCAGCATCTGCCTCCTTTCTCTCTCTCTTCTCCCTTCCCCCCACTTTCATCAGCATCTGCCCCCTTTCTTTCCCTCCAACCCAATTCCATCCAGTATCTTTCCCCCTTATGTCTCTCTCTCTTCTCCCTTCCCCCCACTTTCATCAGCATCTGCCCCCTTTCTTTCCCTCCAACCCAATTCCATCCAGTATCCTTCCCCCTTATGTCTATCTCCCCTTTCCATCAGCATCTGCCTCTTTTCTCTCCCTCCACCACCCTTCCCACATGGCAACAGCACCCCCCCCCCGACAATGGCAAGGCCCCCCATGGTAACAGCACCCCCCCGGCATTGATGACGACAACGACAACAACACTGGCCCTCACCCCCTGGCATCAATGGATAGCAACCCAAGCTCCCCCAGCATCAACAGCAACACAGCCAGCTCTAATCCAGGAAGATTCCACGATGACTGCATCTGCCGGAAGAGGTAAGTGACCGGCAGAGGTAAAAGGGATGGACCGGCAGATGCAGTCATCACGGGACCTTCCTGGATTAGAGCTGGCCCTGTTGCTGTTGATGCCGGGAGAGGCTGTGTTATCGTCCATCAATGCCAGGGGGTGAGTGCCAGTGTTGTTGTCGTCGATGCCAGGGGGGGGGCGTTGCCATGTGGGAAGGGTGGTGGAGGGAGAGAAAGGGGGCAGATGCTGATGGAATTGGTGTGCAGGGAAAGGGGAGAGAGACATAAGGGGGGGAGGGCTGGTGTTGTTGTTGTCGTCGATGCCATGGGGGGGGGTCCGTTGCCATGTAGGCTTTTCGCCATCTGAAAAAAAAAAATTGGCATGGTAAGTCGCACTTCAGCAGGCCCCCCTGACTATTTTGGGCCCCAGGTACGTGCCTACTGGACCTACGCATTAATCCGGCCCTGTCCATCAAACCCAGCATCCTGTTTCCAACAGTGGCCAACCCAGGTCCCAAGTACCTGGCAGAAACCAAAAGAGAAGCAACATTCCAGAGATGAGATTATGATGTCATAATGCCTCATTCCACCATTGCCTAAGAGCCAAAGTCAGTGATGTCACAAAGGTTTCATTGTCCTGTACTTTAAAGTTTGGGAAAATGTTCAAATCGGTGTCTTGCCCGTGTTGGCACTGTGGTCTTTACTTGGGCACCTTTTAACACATTCTCTTTTCTTGTTCCTTGCTCCTGCCTTTCTTGGCTGGAGTCTGGAACTATATTACACTGCACAACAAAGTTTTTGCTTCCTGAACACTGCTGGGTGTTTCTTATAGAATTTTGGGTGCTGATCATGAATATTACATCAAAAATTACCCATCACGTACCATTTCAGAGAAATCTTCAATTTTGTCGTGATTTTTTCTTATATTTGGATGCAAACAATTTTTTCTCCCATAAGTGTCTTATCAACAACGGTTTGTGCCGCCTGGGTATGTCCATGCATAAAATCTAGCCAGGTTGGAAGCTGTTTTATGGAAGATGACATCCTGGGCATGTCTGGGCAGGTCTGAACGAGCTTGCGCTGTCTCACCATGCTATAATGGTGGCTTCCATACACCGATCCTGCTCATTTGGTTAATATAGATAGTCCGTGTGTGTATATAGTATCAGTATAGTAAAGTATAGTAGTAAAGTAGCTGTAGCAATATAACAGTAAGTAAGCTTGATGCTATAGACGTTTTGGTGTCGGGCAATATGTCTCGTCGGTGTCGTAACAGCCGCGACACATTCTGCTATATCTGTGGGGAATATACACTTACGCCTCAGAGACGTTCGATGACTGCCCTTGTAAAGAAAGCCTATCATCTGTATTTTGGCTGCAAAATAGGTGATCAAGACAAGCAATGGGCGCCTCACATTTGCTGTGCGACATGTGCTGTTAGTCTGAGAGCCTGGCTCAGAGGTACTCGAAAGACGATGCCATTTGCTGTTCCGATGATATGGCGAGAACAGAAAGACCATGTGACGGACTGTTATTTCTGTTTGACTATGTGTCTGGTTTCTCTGCCAAAAACAAGAAGTCAATTGAATATCCTAATCTGCCTTCAGCAATGAGACCCATGCCACATGATGACAGTCTTCCAGTTCCGAAACCACCAGAGGATTGGACCTTAGACGAACCAGATGAAGAAACTGCAGTGCAGGGTTCTAACAGTGACATTGACCCGGATTTTGAACCATCCTCATCAGGCGATCCACATCTGATAACACAGTCCGAATTGAACGATTTGGTCAGAGATTTGGGTCTGTCAAAAGCAAAAGCTGAGCTGCTAGGTTCGAGACTGCAGGAATGGTGTTTGCTATCACCAGGTACGAAAATTTCTGTGTTTCGAGACCGGCATCATGATATAACCAAATTTTTTGCACAAGTCGACAGTCTCTGTTTCTGTTGTGACATTGAAGGATTGTTCTCGGTCTTTGGTTGTGATCACAACCCGGAAGAGTGGCGTCTTTTCATTGATTCGTCAATGTTAAGCCTGAAAGCTGTTCTGTTGCACAATGGCAACGTTTATCCTTCAGTACCTGTTGGCTATGCAGCACATATGAAAGAAACATATGAGAATATGGAAATGTTACTAAAGTATGTCCAGTATACCAGGTATAACTGGAATATCTGTGGAGACCTCAAAGTCGTTGCTCTGTTACTAGGACTGCAGCTTGGCTATACAAAGTACTGCTGTTTCATCTGCGAATGGGACAGCCGAGACAGAGAGTCGCACTATTCTAGAAAGAACTGGCCACTCCGTAAAAAGTTAGTTCCAGGACAGAAAAATGTAGCACATGAATCGCTTGTTGACCCGACAAAGATATTTTTGCCTCCTCTTCACATTAAACTGGGACTCATGAAGAATTTTGTGAAAGCAATGAACAAGGAAGGGGAAGGTTTTCGTTATTTAAGACAGATGTTCCCAAGAATAACTGATGCCAAGATCAAAGAGGGTATTTTTGTTGGCCCCCAGATCAGACATGTTATGAGTGACAAGCGATTTGAAGATCTGTTAGTTGGGCCGGAAAAAATTGGCTGGAAAGCCTTGAAAGACGTTGTTGACAATTTTCTGGGCAATTACAGAGCCCCAAACTACATTCAGCTGGTAGACAAACTTCTCAAAGCATACAAGAGAATGAAGTGCAATATGTCACTCAAGATTCATTTCCTCCATTCACACTTGGACTTCTTCCCCGCAAATCTCGGTGCTGTGAGTGACGAGCACGGTGAAAGGTTTCATCAAGACATAGCTACGATGGAGAAACGATACCAGGGCAATTGGAATCCGTCAATGCTTGCCGACTATTGTTGGATGCTACAACGTGATGCACCAGACACTGAATATAAAAGAAACTCGGGAGCAAAACACTTTTAATTCTGTTTCATTTAGTCGCTTGTGCGAAACGTAAACTTGACTATATATTTTATTGTCAGTAAACATAAAAATGTCTATTTCTCATAGTTCTTACGTGATGCAGTAAAACCAAAACCATATTTGAGCATACCAAGTTGGTACCTGTCATAATCACCAAAAACTTTTCAGGAATCAAGACTTAACCAAAAAATTGTTGTGCAGTGTTATTAAAGCTTTCCAGCTAAATGCCCCTCTGTCATACTCAATTGTTGTGGGGTTTTTGTGTTTTATTTTTTGGAAAGCACACCTGTTTTCAGGTCAGCTAAATGCCTTCCAGCAGCGTGTCAAACATTTTGCTGGCACTGGCCTGTCAAAACGTAATGTGTGCATGAAATGATAAAACATGTTTGAACATTTCCTTCTGGTGGAATTCTATGTCTCACTGCCAAATAGGAAGCCTGCTGCTACGGAGGGACTACATCATTCTTTTGATGATGCAAAGATGCCTCTCATAGTAACATAGTAACATAGTAGATGACGGCAGATAAAGACCCGAATGGTCCATCCAGTCTGCCCAACCTGATTCAATTTAAATTTTTAAATTTTTTCTTCTTAGCTATTTCTGGGCAAGAATCCAAAGCTTTACCCAGTACTGTGCTTGGGTTCCAACTGCCAAAATCTCTGTTAAGACTTACTCCAGCCCATCTACACCCTCCCAGCCATTGAAGCCCTCCCCTGCCCATCCTCCACCAAACGGCCATACACAGACAAAGACCGTGCAAGTCTGCCCAGTAACTGGCCTAGTTCAATATTTAATATTATTTTCTGATTCTAAATCTTCTGTGTTCATCCCACGCTTCTTTGAACTCAGTCACAGTTTTACTCTCCACCACCTCTCTCGGGAGCGCATTCCAGGCATCCACCACCCTCTCCGTAAAGTAGAATTTCCTAACATTGCCCCTGAATCCACCACCCCTCAACCTCAAATTATGTCCTCTGGTTTTACCATTTTCCTTTCTCTGGAAAAGATTTTGTTCTACGTTAATACCCTTCAAGTATTTGAACATCTGAATCATATCTCCCCTGTCTCTCCTTTCCTCTAGGGTATACATATTCAGGGCTTCCAGGCTCTCCTCATACGTCTTCTGGTGCAAGCCTCCTATCATTTTCGTCGCCCTCCTCTGGACCGCCTCAAGTCTTCTTACGTCTTTCGCCAGATACGGTCTCCAAAACTGAACACAATACTCCAAGTGGGGCCTCACCAATGACCTGTACAGGGGCATCAACACCTTCTTCCTTCTACTGACTACGCCTCTCTTTATATAGCCCAGCATCCTTCTGGCAGCAGCCACTGCCTTGTCACACTGTTTTTTCGCCTTTAGATCTTCGGACACTATCACCCCAAGGTCCCTCTCCCCGTCCGTGCATATCAGCTTCTCTCCTCCCAGCATATATGGTTCCTTCCTATTATTAATCCCCAAATACATTACTCTGCATTTCTTTGCATTGAATTTTAGTTGCCAGGCATTAGACCATTCCTTTTTCATGTTTTCCACTCCCTCTTCGGTGTCTACTCTGTTACAAATCTTGGTATCATCTGCAAAAAGGCACACTTTTCCTTCTAACCCTTCAGCAATGTCACTCACAAACATATTGAACAGGATTGGCCCCAGCACCGATCCCTGAGGGACTCCACTACTCACCTTTCCTTCCTTCGAGCGACTTCCATTTACCACCACCCTCTGGCATCTGTCCGACAGCCAGTTTCTGACCCAGTTCACCACTTTGGGTCCTAATTTCAGCCCTTCAAGTTTGTTCAACAGCCTCCTATGAGGAATTGTATCAAAGGCTTTGCTGAAATCCAAGTAAATTACATCTAGCATATGTCCTCGATCCAGCTCTCTGGTCACCCAATCAAAAAATTCAATCAGGTTCGTTTGGCACGATTTACCTTTTGTAAATCCATGTTGCCTCGGATCCTGTAACCCATTAGATTCAAGGAAGTACACTATCCTTTCTTTCAGCAACACTTCCATTATTTTACCAACAACTGAAGTGAGGCTCACTGGCCTGTAGTTTCCTGCTTCATCCCTGTGACCACTTTTATGAATAGGGACCACATCCGCTCTCCTCCAATCCCCAGGAATCACTCCCGTCTCCAGAGATTTGTTGAACAAGTCTTTAATAGGACTCGCCAGAACCTCTCTGAGCTCCCTTAGTATCCTGGGATGGATCCCATCTGGTCCCATCGCTTTGTCCACCTTCAGTTTTTCAAGTTGCTCATAAACACCCTCCTCCGTGAATGGCGCAGAATCTACTCCATTTTCTCGTGTAACTTTGCCAGACAATCTCGGTCCTTCTCCAGGATTTTCTTCTGTGAACACAGAACAGAAGTATTTGTTTAGCACATTTGCTTTCTCCTCATCACTCTCCACATATTTGTTCCCAGCATCTTTTAGCCTAGCAATTCCATTTTTTATCTTCCTCCTTTCACTAATATATCTGAAAAAATTTTTATCTCCCTTTTTTACATTTTTAGCCATTTGTTCTTCCGCCTGTGCCTTTGCCAAACGTATCTCTCTCTTGGCTTCTTTCAGTTTCACCCTGTAGTCCTTTCTGCTCTCCTCTTCTTGGGTTTTTTAATATTTACATTACATTACATTACATTAGTGATTTCTATTCCGCTTGTGCCTTGCGGTTCTAAGCGGATTACATTAGAAGATGGCTGGTCATTTCCAGGCGATGACAATACAATTATTTGTATAACTTTACAAACTTTGCATACCTAACTTTACATAACTTTTCGTACATAACTTTACATAACTTTACGTGGAGTTACTTTGTGTTACTTTACATTATCCTTACCGTGCTTGCATAACTTGCATTAAGTTTACATAATTTATCTTACATAATTTATCTTACATAACTTTACAAGACTTTACGTAGAGTTATTTTATGTTATTTTACCTTATTATTCCAGTACATTGCATAACTTACATTACATGATATTACAAAGCATAACCTTATGTTATATTACAACGTATAACCTTATGTTACATTACATAATATTACAAAGCCTAATCTTATGTTACCAAAAAATCGTCTGTTCCTAGGTTGTTATATCTGATTTTTCGGTATTTGGGGAAACTGTGTTTCTAGATATGAATTGGCTTTTCGCCCGATGCAACTAGATTAGATGTTGCCTATGGGGACGAAATTGCAGTTGGTTGTGAGTTGCAGGAGGTTATGAAGGGAGAGAAGATGTTGGTAGATTATAATATTGGGATGTGTTTTTTGAATAGTATGGTTTTTATATCTTTTCGAAACGCTTTGTAGTCCGTAGTTGTGGTCAGCAGCTTGGATATGATGGGGTCAATTTTCGCAGCCTGTGTAGCAAGTAGGTTGTCATATAGCTTTTTGCGTTTTGTGCCTTTGAGTGAGGGGTAGGTGAATGGGGTCTGGGTTCTCCTTACTCTAGTTGAGAGGTTTCGGGTTAGGCGGCTGTTTAGGTAGAGTGGTGCTGTTCCGTTTAGTGCTTTGAATAATAGACAGTATAGTTTGAATTGAGTTCTTGCTTGTATCGGTAGCCAGTGTGAGTCGAGATAGGCATTAGTGATGTGATCGTATTTTCCTAGCGAGTAGATAAGTCTGAGTGCTGTGTTCTGTACTGTCTGTAATTGTTTGGTCATGTAAGCGGGGCAGGGTAGATAAAGGCTGTTGCAGTAGTCTACAAGTCCTAGTATAAGTGATTGGACTAAGATCCTGTATTGTATTTTGTCAAAGAATTTTCTTATTTTTCGCAGGTTGCGCATGGTGTAGAAGGCTTTTTGGATGGTTTTGTTAGTATGAGTCTGCATTGTGCATCTCCTGTCTATTGTTACTCCCAGGATTTTGAGTGCTGGCTGTATTGGGTATGTGATTGCATTTGTCATCAGATCAGTTAAGGTAGGTTCTTTGTCTTTTTCAAGCAGCAGGAATTTGGTTTTATCCGTGTTCAGTTTCAGTTTGTGGTTGGTCATCCATGTTTCTACCGTTTCCAGAGTTTTATTCAGTCGTCCTGATGAGTTGGGGTCTTGGGTATTGAAGGGGAGAAGGATTGTTATATCGTCTGCGTAGCTGAATGAGACTATATTTAGGGAGTCTAGAGTGGTGCCCAGTGAGGATACGTAGAGGTTGAAAAGTATTTCATGAACACCAACTCTTTCGCCTTTATTTTCTCAGCCACTAGGTTGGAGAACCATATCGGCTTCTTTTTTCTCTTGTTTTTATTGATTTTCTTCACATAAAGGTCCGTAGCCATTTTTATCGCTCCTTTCAGCTTAGACCACTGTCTTTCCACTTCTCTTATGTCCTCCCATCCTAACAGCTCTTTCTTCAGGTACTTTCCCATTGCATTAAAGTCCGTTCGTTTGAAATCTAGGACTTTAAGTATCGTGCGGCCGCTCTCCACTTTAGCCGTTATATCAAACCAAACCGTTTGATGATCGCTTCTACCCAGGTGAGCACCCACTCGAACATTAGAGATACTCTCTCCATTTGTGAGGACCAGATCCAATATCGCTTTTTCCCTTGTGGGTTCCGTCACCATTTGTCTGAGCAGAGCCTCTTGAAAGGCATCCACAATCTCCCTACTTCTTTCCGATTCCGCAGACGGAACATTCCAGTCCGCATCCGGCAGGTTGAAATCTCCCAACAGCAGAACCTCCTCTTTCCTTCCAAACTTTTGGATATCCACAATCAGATCCTTATCAATTTGCTGTGATTGAGTCGGAGGTCTGTAGACTACACCCACATAGATAGAAGTTCCATATTCTCTTTTCAGAGCAATCCATATCGCTTCTTCCTTTCCCCAGGTCCCTTGCATTTCGGTCGCTTGGATATTGATCTTTACATAGAGAGCTACTCCTCCACCTTTATGACCATCTCTGTCCTTCCTAAAAAGATTATATCCCGGTATGTTTGCATCCCATCCATGTGATTCACTGAACCATGTCTCTGTGATAGCAACAATATCTAGATCTGCCTCTAATATCAGGGCTTGCAGATCATGAACTTTGTTGCTTAGACTGCGAGCATTTGTGGTCATCGCTTTCCAGCTATTTTTCAGCGATAATCTCCTTTTTCGTATGGATTTTTGTGTCGTTTCACTTTCCGTTGCAATACTAAGAAATGAGTTGCTGATATTGCTTATGTTGCAGCCTTTACTACACTCTCTGGATAGTTTTGTCCAAGACCCGTAATGTTAGTCTTTTAGATTCAAACAATCTTTATTGATGCAAACAATATCAAAAACAACATAAGAGCATCACATTGTGCATAATACAACAACAATGCATCAAATAATATAAAATAAGAAGCATAAATACCCCCACCTCCCCACCCATAACCCCCCTCCCCCCAATGGTATTCTCTAATTCATCTCACTCGGCCCTTAGGATGCAAGGTTTGTAAGTAAGGCTCCCATATATTCATAAACATCAACTTTCGTTTCTCAGGCCTTCCAGCATCTCTCGCCTCCCAGATGGCCAACTGATGTAACTGGTTTTGCCAATGCCAAAACTTCAGGGGGTCAGGGACCGTCCAATATTGTAAAATACATTTTTTGGCCAATAAACTCATCTTCCTAAATAGCACCCGACCCCTAGGCAAATGTCTGAAAGCCTCTGGCAAATCTAAAACAAAATGGGTCGAAAAACTATGTAAAGATCTCCCAATGATTTTTGACATATAGGATATTATTCTTTTCCCAAAATTTTGAATAATGGGACAAGTCCAAAATGCATGTCCCAAAGTATGACTCCCAATCCCACATTTTTTGTTGTTATAACATCTCTCTTTCTTCCTGTATATGTATCGGACACTTTAGTTACTTGTTCTGCAGCTCAATTTTCTACTTGCTGTTGTATGGGTTGTTATATTTTGAAAGTTTTAATACGAGGGTCATTTCATAAATAATGCACAGGTTGGCAACATTGGGTGAAGGAGTCTGGGACTGGTTTTCCTAAGTGTTGAACTAAGTTTTCTCTTTAATAAAATGCTGAATTATGTTTCATTGCAGACCTAACTTATCTGATGTTCTAGCCTCCCTGAACTGGGTGTTTTAGCTTGGGCATTCTAGCTTCTTATGGTTATCTCAGCATACACAATATTGTATTCCGCCCTCCTGGACATGTAACAGAAAGACTGCAGGGCTTAGATAAGTGACCTGCTAGTGTGAGCTTAGGACCAATGATTGTTAAGAAAAGTAACACGTGAAAAGTTTTTTCTAGAATTCAATTGTATAGCTAGAAGAATGCATAAATATTTCTGTAACTTCCTGGTTTCGGGACTTCTGAAGCCAGCTTGGGCTCAGGGGTCCGCATATGCTGAATAAACATCTGTGCTTTCTTCAAGTCTCTAAGTTTTGTGGCTGCCCAAAGTGACCTTTCATGGGGAGTGGCTGATGCGAATGCGTTTCACTTTCACTTTCACTTTACTGCTTGAAGCAGCAGGACGTGTGCTTAGAAGCTCTGTAGTGTACATAGTGTGGGAAATGGAGGCTGCAGGTGCCTTGGGTACTGTGTCTGTTGACGATCAGAGGTCGTACATTAAGATTGAATCTACGTGGCAAAAACCCGACAGAAATCTACAGTGCGTTACGTGAAGTTTGTGTTGAGTTAACAGTGGACGGTAGTACAGTTTCTCGGTGAACAACTCATTTTCGGAGTGGTCGTGTGAACTTAGATGATGATGCAAGACCAGGAAGGCCGAAATCAACAACCGATGAACGATGCGTGAAACTCGTGGCTGATGCTCTTGATCAAGATCGTCATGCGACATGCGAGGAACTTTCTGAAACCACAGGGATTCTACCGACATCAGTATACCACAGAAAAATGCACAAAACCCAACCTCAGTTGCTCTTGGCTGGGCCACTCATTCTTCATGACAACGCTCACCCGCACATAGGGAATGTCGTCATTGAAAAAGTATGCAAATAAGGCTGGGAGGTGTTACCTCATGCTCCCTACAGTCCAGACAGGAGTCCACCAGACTTCAACCTTTTTCCAAAGTTGAAACAACCTATCTGTGGACATCGTTTTGCATCTCTGGAAGAGCTTTCTTCCACCGGTACCCGAGCCATTTGTCAACTGAACTAAAACGGTGTCTTGGATGGAATAATGAAGCTTCCCGGATGTTGGGACTTGGTCATTGCAAAGCAGGGAGACTATATTGAAGGATTGTAAAGAAATACTTGGAAAAAAATAAAACATGTAAATTAAATTTTTTTAAAAAGTGTGCATTATTTATGAAATGGCCCTCGTAAAATTAGATTTGAATTAAAAAAAACAAACAGAAAAAAAATCCAGACTTGGCTCTGCTGAGAACTGAATTTCAGGGGAGAGTTAGCTGCCTTCCGGAACAGTTATAGTACTAAAAATCTACAAGCATAATTTTACTTTTATTTTATCTTTTATTGTAAACCGGCTAGATACCCGTTGATGGTCAGTATATTAAAAATCAATAAACTTGAAACTTAAAAATTAACCTTGGGGAAGAAGTGGGGGAGGGGAGAGTGCTGGAAGGCCTAAAAGACTCCCAAATCCCAGGCCAACAGAGAAGAAAAAAACAGCCTGCCTGCACCCAACAGAAAAAAAATAGATTAAATGGATGAAATTACTCCTACAGGTTTTTAATGAATGCAGCTCCCCCCTCCCCCCCCCCCCGGGGCATAGCGGAAACAGATCTTGAGCGGTTCTAGGTCACTTGAGGTGGCTGTGGAACAAGGGAGCAAAGAGAATTGGCATAGTGGGAAATGGCTTATGGCCCCCCCCTGCTGTAATCAAAGATCTGCCCTCCCTCTCACGAGGGCAAGTCAGTATCTGCTGGGGATCTTTGATGTCATTCCAGCAGCAGTCTAGTGATGTCATAATCCCTCATGCAGTGGCGTGGTCTTCCGAAGAGCGCGGCTTGCCATGTGACCCTTCCCACTTCCGGGACCCATGCCTAGGAAGTGACCTCGCTGACATGGGTATGCCGCTCATACCGGAGAAGTTAAAAAGATGCGGGAAAAGGGAAGGGAGTGGGGGAGAGATGCCACCACCCTGTGAGCCACTCACCCTTACTGTGCAACTGTCCTCATATGAGCCAATACAGCAGCATTGGAGAGAGCATGGATTAATGCAGTATATCTTTGCAAGTAACACGCCTCTGGATCATGCCATAAAAAAAATCCTGCACATACCGTAACATAGTAAATGTCGGCACATAAAGACCTTAAAACTATGAGTAGTCCGCTCACTATCCATCGCCCCTTCTAAGTTTCTGCATCAGCCCCTTTGTTAGGCAGAAAAATCTAGAATTTTCCATAGCACGAGCAACACCCAGGCCCATTGTTTGTTAAGCCTTATCTCACTTCAACCGTTCCTCTTACCAAAGATCTTCCGCTTTCCTTTATCTAATGAAACTAATTTTGAAATAGAAAATTAAGTAGCAAGACCTCTCATTTTCATGGCTGGTAGGGGACCCTATCGTTTAAGATTATATATTTCCATAGCAGTGGTTAAGTCATTGCAATGTCTTTCTTACAGCTTGTAACCCAGGCAAATCGTTTGTCAAAGTGAATGTTTGCTTCCTAATTCCTGCTAATTAGTATACATTAACACCAGTTAGCACACATTAACACCTTGTCAGCTAAAGCTGAATGATGACTAGACAGCACCAAAATAATCCTGCAAGTTAGATTCAGAATTACAGTGTTTGCAAGTAAATTTGGACAGCCGGTTTCAAAGGTACAACTGCTGGTTTGGCACAACAATGCACTCCACAAGAAACGGGAAACTCAAGCCCAGGCAAAGCAAAACAGAACGACAAACAAGCGGGGAAGGGACTGGGCAGGTCGACCTCTAGGGTCCAAAGATATAAGCGAAAGGACTTTATATAAAACGTGGTGTTTTACATATTTTATATATGCGGAATGTTTTTATGATTATTTTCAATAAATTATAATGGCCCTAGAGCAGTGGTCTGAAACTCGCAGCCCGCCAGGTCCTATTTTGAGGCCCTCGGTATGTTTATCATCATCCCAAAAGTAAAATAAAACCGTTTCTTGATCATATGTCTCTTTAGCTATAAATGACAATATTATTATTAAGACTTAGCCAAAAGGAAAGAGTTTGACCTCATGCAAAATTGTCATTTCTTTAATAAGACATTAACTATTTTTTCTGCGGCCCTCCAAGTACCTACAAATCCCAAATGTGGCCCTGCACAGGGTTGGAGTTGGAGACCACTGGCTAAACTATAACCATGACATCCTGTTTGCCTTTGGGCATCATTCCAGCTGAGTGATGCGTTCATGCAAGACTTTTGGAAACAGGTCAGCGATTCTTTCAAAAACTTGTCATTAATATGAGGTTCAGTGGATATGTTATACACAGTAATCTGAATAATTGATATAAGAATTGCTGCTGCTTGGTCAGACCAGTGGTCCATCGTGCCTTGCAATCTGCTCATGCAGCGGCCCCTAGGTCAAAGACCAGTGCCCTAACTAAGACTAGCCCTACCTGTGTACGTTCCAATTTAGCAGGAACTTTATCTAACTTTGTCTTGAATCCCTGGAGGGTGTTTTCTCCTATAAAAACCTCAGGAAGAGCGTTCCAGCTTTCCACCACTCTCTGGGTGAAGAAGAACTTCCTTACATTTGTACGGAATCTATCCCCTTTCAACTTTAGAGAGTGCCCTCTCGTTCTCCCTACCTTGGAAAGGGTGAACAACCTGTCCTTATCTACTAAGTCTATTCTCTTCATTATTTTGAATGTTTTGATCATGTCCCCTCTCAGTCTCCTCTTTTCAAGGGAGAAGAAGCCCAGTTTTTCTAATCTCTCACTGTATGGTAACTGCTCCAGCCCTTGTCCAACTTTGTCTTGAATCCCTGGAGGGTGTTTTCTCCTATAAAAACCTCAGGAAGAGCGTTCCAGCTTTCCACCACTCTCCGGATGAAGAAGAACTTCCTTACGTTTGTACGGAATCTATCCCCTTTCAACTTTAGAGAGTGCCCTCTCGTTCTCCCTACCTTGGAAAGGGTGAACAACCTGTCCTTATCTACTAAGTCTATTCTCTTCATTATTTTGAATGTTTTGATCATGTCCCCTCTCAGTCTCCTCTTTTCAAGGGAGAAGAAGCCCAGTTTTTCTAATCTCTCACTGTATGGTAACTGCTCCAGCCCTTGTCCAACTTTGTCTTGAATCCCTGGAGCGTGTTTTCCCCTATGACAGCCTCCGGAAGAGCGTTCCAATTTTCCACCACTCTCCGGGTGAAGAAGAACTTCCTTACGTTTGTACGGAATCTATCCCCTTTCAACTTTAGAGAGTGTCTTCTCGTTCTCCCTACCTTGGAAAGGGTGAACAACCTGTCTTTATCTACTAAGTCTATTCCCTTCATTATCTTGAACGTTTCGATCATGTCCCCGCTCAGTCTCCTCTTTTCAAGGGAGAAGAGGCCCAATTTCTCACTGTACGGCTAAGGCAGAGGTCATTGGCTTGAAAAGTCATTGGAATATCTCAGCACAGATACTTCTGAAGGTGTCATTTGAAAGTGAGTTCCTACATCTCGCGCCAGTGGCTGTTCTTGTTTGTCTAATGAGATATTTTTATTTGTAAGGTTAAGAACAACTTAGAATAGCACTGGGGGCTAAGAAATTAAATTCTCTGTCTTGGTGCTTTAAAATTTATTTTTATTCCTGCCAAGCTGTTCTCACAGTCACACAGTTGAACAAAATAATTTGATCAAGTTTCATCTAATCTAATTTTTCACCGTTTCCTCTCTGTTCTGAAATACATTTTTTTTTTCTTTCATTTCTTTGGTATACCAAGGACCTAGTCTCATTCTTTTAGTAATCACAACTTTCTCATGTGAGATATTTTCAGTGTTTCGAGATTTCTGTATTCCAAAGACCGATCATAAGAACATATGAATTGCCGTACTGGGACAGACCAAAGGTCCATCAAGCCCCAATTTCCTGTTTAATGTACTGTGCTACGGACATTTGGTAGCACTATAGAAATAATAAATAGTAGCAGTATGTTCCTCCTTTTCACAAAATCCACCTTTACGAATGTAGAAACTTTTTTTTTTTTTTATATTAGAGCACCTCAATGGTGGATCATAAAAGCATGGGTTAACCACAGAGGATCTCTAACTAGAAAACAGATGGTATAAAATACTTGTACGGTTTGTGTCCCATAAATAGTAATTCAGCGTAGGGTGGGCTGGGGAGGGCATCAATGGGAACTCCACCAACTTAGAACATGAGAACTTTACTGGCCAGACTTTACGGTAGATATCCTGCAAATAACAGGATAGTTGGATAGGCTGGAGTGAGCTTATAAGTCCCACCTACCTGTGCCCTTCTCTTCAACTGCCAACTCCAGACTCCGTCCCTTCTGCCTTGCTGCACCGTATGCTTGGAACAAGCTGTCCGCATCCCTATGGCGGGCTCCGTCTCTGGCAGTGTTCATGGCCCGTTTAAAAGCCCACCTCTTTGAGAGTGCTTTTGCCTCCTAGCTCCTCTCACCTTGGGTTCTGTATCCCCTGCCCTCTATGTCATGTTTATCTATCCATGGCTGCACGGTTCCCCTAGGCTCTTGCTCTGTGCAGCCTGGCCCTTCAGGGGAACTTAATTCAATCGCCAGCACTGACCCAGCTGGGCTAGATTCTGCTCCAACTTCTCTCTTTTCACTGGCTGTCTCCGCTTTTCCTCCTGCAGGCTTGGGACTGTCACTGTCCACAACCCTTGCTCGTGGGCATTTTCATTTAAAGATCCTTGCTCTTGAATGCCTGTTCCCAGACACCATTTTTCCTGCACCGCCCTGTCTCCTGAAACGGACCAGGAGCTCAGATGGCTGGGCAATTGAAAGGAATCTGCAGTTTCTTTATAGTTTTGCCTTTGGGTTATACTTTTTTTCCTCCGTCCCATACTTAGCTGGGAAGCAGCACTTGGTGTATCAAGAGATTCTGATAGCCCCAAACTCAAGACAGGTGTAGCTCCTGCCAGCACTGGACTTTCCATTATTGGCCTTTGCAGACCACCTGGGGCACTACTCTCCTTCTTTGGAACTGGCGGCTGGACTAGCTCATAGTCTTTCGCTAAGGTGGGAGCCATTTCCCCTTGAAGTCCACCTGTTCCAGCTTGTAGCCTTCCTTGCGCAGGAAGATTAACTTTTCTTTTCTCTGTATCTGCTCCGGTCCCAAGCAGATTTTCACAAGGAGTGGATTCCAATGATTCAGGCACCACCGACAAGAGCAGTGACCCCTGCACTCCATTCTTGGAAGCAGCCATCCTTTCCCGGTTTCTTATCCCTGGTAATGGCAGTCATTTTGTGAATACAAATGTCCGACTGCCTTCTTAACAAATTGCTCCTCTGTGGTGTATTTCATGTGCTGTTCTTTATTTTGCGCCAATTTTCTCATACCTGTGACCATCTTTATCTTCCTCTGCAGCTCCTGAGACCTTCTAAACTAAACTAAGCCTTAAGTTTATATACCGCGTCATCTCCACGGAAGCGGAGCTCGACACGGTTTACAAAGCTTAAAAATACAAGAAGAGAGGGGAGAGAGAGTTTACAAGGGCATATGAAAAGAGGGGAAGTAAGAAGGAGATGTTATATATTAGAGAAAAGCCAGGTTTTCAGTTGTTTCCGGAACAGTTGGAGGGAGCCCAGGTTCCGCAGCGGGATAGTGAGATCGTTCCAAAGGCCCGTGATTTTGGAGAGGAGGGATCTTCCCAGTTTGCCTGCGTGGGGGATGCCACGTAGAGAGGGGAAGGATAGTTTATGTCTGTGGGCGGATCTGGTGGTAGCAGGCGTTTGGGCGAGGAAGGATAGGGGAATTAGTGGCGGAAGGATGCCATGAATTATCTTGAAAGCTAGACAGGAGCATTTGAAGTGAATTCTGGAAAGTACAGGGAGCCAGTGAAGATTGGTAAGTAAGGGGGAGACGTGATCAAATTTGCGTTTAGCAAAAATCAATTTGGCCGCAGTATTCTGGATGAGCTGGAGTCTGTGAAGACTTTTTTTTGTTAGGCACAGGTAAATGGCATTACAGTAATCGAGTTTGGATAAGATGATGGATTGTACCAGGACGGTAAAGTGTTTTTGGTGGAAATAGGATCTAACTTTCCTCAGCATGTGGAGGCTGAAAAAACATGATTTTGCCAAGGAGTTCAGGTGATCGTTTAGGGAGAGGGAGGAATCGATAATGATGCCGAGGAGGCGAAGAGCGAGACCTGTGGGCAGAGTGAAGAGGGTGGGCAGGTGTGCTAACTTTGGGCCGAGCCAGAGTAGTTTTGTCTTTGATTCATTTAATTTCATCTGAACAGAGAGGGACCAGGCATGAAGTCTCATTATGCATGAGGTGATGTTCTCTTGGAGGTTTGTAAGGTTCTGGTCTGTTTCGAGGAGGATAAGGATATCGTCTGCATATGTGTAAATTGTTCCAATTCACCCAGCAGTTTCACATTCTGCACTGTCCTTGTAGCAGGATCCCCAGCACCCTACCCAAGGGCTTCTGCCTCCAACTCCTGTACCTCCACCACATCCTCAAACAAATCTTTGTCAGACTACATCTCATCTTCCGACTCCCCAGAGCTGCCATTCTCAGATGAGGCCTCCAGGACAGGCCTGCCCTTGACCTTTTCCTCTTCCACTTTCATGGACACAGGGTTTTATGGCCTACTTCCACTCCTTCCAGGGCCTGCTGAACTGCTACCAGGCTGGGGTTCCTCCACCTGCCCCCTTTGCGCCTTCAGGGAACCTTCCTCCAGGAAGGACCCCACTAAAGTCACCCCAAACTTCCACCTTCCATCCTTTCTAGGCCTTGCAGCCTGGGCCTTTCCCAGGGAAGGGACCCCAGGATCCACGGACAACCCTGGGGCACAGAGCTAGGCCCAGCTCCCTCCTTCCCTGACCTCTGGTTCTCTCCAGCAGCACTACTCAGAGCTCCTTCCACCTCCAACTCCAACAGCAGACTGGATGGACCGTTCCGGTCTTTATCTACCATCATTTACTATGTTTTACTGAATCTCGTGTATTATAACACCTTAACCGAAGCTCAAGTATTGTAACACCATTACTGAAGCTCATGCAATCCACTCTGAGTTAACTCCAGTCATTAGTAGCAGTATAGAAGCTTCCAACATGAGGATTTGAACTTAATAGTTCTGGTCTTCATTAGTCTCATAAGTGAATGCTCTATTCGTTTACGATCGATGCCTCATCTACCTTTTGTCTTTTCCTGCCCTTTTGCATAATTTTTATTGCAACTACAAATTTGTTTCTTACTAATGGATTTCATGTTTCGTGAACCACTCGAAGGCTTATTTTATAGTCAGAATGGTATACAAATCTTTCACATAAAATTAATGAACTGATGGAACTGGGATAGGAAGTGCTTAACGGATGGCAAAATATTGTTTAATAATAAACAATACTAGTGTATAAATCTGTTCCAGCCTTACTGTCGAAAATGAGCTACATTTCTAGAGTTTAATTGTATGAGTGTTCAATCAGATCATTATGTTACATTTTCCTCTCATGGTTCTTCCATCCTTTGAATTATTTTCCTGTTGAATGAAATAATGATTTTTTATTTTTTTTTTTTGTAATGAATTAAAAGAAAAAGAATAAAAGCCCATAAGAATGATGCTAGCATTTGTAACAGGCTCTGTTTATTGATCTTACCAACTTATTTGAAATTTACAGGGCCAAGTGTTGAACAAAGTTACAGTATCAGACAATATTGCTCTGGGGTATCACTCAGCATAATGAAAAACTTAAATTACTTTTTTGACATAACGCCTTCAATTTTACTTCAAGATAACCTGCTTTAAAACTGTAATGACAAGAAGATTGGGAAGAGGAGGCTGGCAACTGATTTCAAGATCAGCCGGGGTGGCTTTTCCCTTTAATAATTCAATCAATACTTTTCGATTGCCATCTAACTTTCATTTATATGTATTTGATGCAAGGAGATCTGGAGAATGGCGTAATAAAATATCAAAACCCAAGACATACTGCAAGGGCACAATTAACGGAGCAAATACCTGCCATGTGGGTGTAAAATGTGGTGAGCACAAAGAAGAAAATGAAGAATATTCACAAGGCCCCCTCGTCCTAGTCCACATGTCCACTGTTGTTCTCAACTACAGAATGACCATGGGGACAAATTTTTCCCTGTCCCCACGGGAACTCGTCTTTCCATCCTATCCCAGCGCGCTCTTTTCCAGTCTCTGCCCCATCCCTGAAAGCTCTGTCCTCATCTGCACAAGCCTCAAACACATTAAAATCCTAAGTAGCAACATTCTAGAGCTCAGAAGGCATTCGACAAAGTTCCGCATGAAAGACTTCTCAGGAAACTACAATGCCATGGAATTGAGGGAGATATACACAGGTGGATAGGCAAATGGCTGGAAAACAGGAAGCAGAGAGTGGGCATAAATGGGAAGTTCTCAGACTGGGAGAAAGTGACTAGTGGTGTGCCCCAGGGCTCGGTACTTGGGCCGATCCTATTTAACATTTATATCAATGACCTTGAAGACGGAATATCCAGTGAGATCATTAAGTTTGCAGACGACACAAAGCTATGCCGGACAATCAGAACGCAGAAAGATAGCGAAGAACTCCAGAGCGACTTGTATCAGTTAGAGAAATGTGCAGAGCAATGGCAGATGAAGTTCAACGTGGAGAAATGCAAAGTAATGCATTTAGGCAGTAAGAATAAGGAACACGAGTATAGAATGTCAGGAGCAACTCTGGGTAAGAGCGAACAAGAAAGGGACCTGGGTGTACTGATAGATAGGACCCTGAAGCCGTCAGCACAATGCGCGGCAGCGGCAAAGAAAGCGAACAGAATGTTAGGAATGATAAAGAAAGGAATCACGAGCAGATCGGAGAAAGTCATAATGCCGCTTTATAGAGCAATGGTCAGACCACACTTGGAATACTGTGTCCAACATTGGTCTCCCAAACTAAAGAGGGATATAAAACTGCTGGAGAGGGTGCAGAGACGAGCAACGAAGCTAATAAGAGGTATGGAGAACTTGGAATATGAGGAACGACTCAAGAAACTAGGACTGTTCTCCCTTGAGAAGAGGAGGCTGCGAGGGGACATGATAGAGACGTTCAAAATACTGAAAGACATCGATAAAATAGAGCAGAAAAACAAATTATTTACACTGTCCAACGTGACACGGACAAGAGGACATGGTTTAAAGCTAAGGGGGGACAAGTCCAGGACAAATGTCAGGAGGTTCTGCTTTACGCAGCGAGTGGTGAACGCCTGGAATGCTCTTCCACAGGAGGTTATTAAGGAATCCACTGTGCTAGGATTCAAAGGCAAATTAGATGCACATCTCCTTATGAGAGGCATAGAGGGATATGGGTGGTAAAACTACATCAGGTGTATACCTGACTGGGCCTCCGCGTGTGCGGATCGCCGGACTCGATGGACCATGGGTCTGATCCGGAGATGGCAGTTCTTATGTTCTTATGTTCTTATGTTCATAATGCTTCATTCCACCAATGCCTAAGCTCCGTCCTCATCTGCACAAGCTTCAAACACTTTAAAACCCTAAGTAGCAACATTCTAGAGCTCAGATTGTGATGTCATAATGCCTCATTCCACCAATGCCTAAGCTCCGTTCTCATCTGCACAAGCCTCAAACACTTTAAAACCCTAAGTAGCAACATTCTAGAGCTGAGATTGTGATGTCATAATGCCTCATTCCACCAATGCCTAAGCTCCGTCCTCATCCGCAGAAGCCTCAAACGCTTTCAAATCCTAAGTAGCAACATTCTAGAGCTCAGATTGTGATGTCATAATGCCTCATTCCACCAATGCCTAAGCTCCGTCCTCATCCGCACAAGCCTCAAACACTTTAAAATCCTAAGTAGCAATATTCTAGAGCTCAGGTTGTGATGTCATAATGCCTCATTCCACCAATGCCTAAGCTCCGTCCTCATCTGCACAAGCCTCAAACACTTTAAAATCCTAAGTAGCAACAACATTCTAGAGCTCAGACTGTGATGTCATAATGCCTCATTCCACCAATGCCTAAGCTCCGTCCTCATCTGCACAAGCCTCAAACACTTTAAAATCCTAAGTAGCAACAACATTCTAGAGCTGAGATTGTGATGTCATAATGCCTCATTCCACCAATGCCTAAGCTCCGTCCTCATCTGCACAAGCCTCAAACACTTTAAAATCCTAAGTAGCAACATTCTAAAGCTCATATTTCTGCACTTTGGTTCAGACGTTGATCCTGAGTAGGGTGGACTATTGCAATTCACTATACTTACGAGTTGTGAAAGGGAAGTTGAGGGCTTTGCAAATGCTTATCAACTCCGCTGCAAGATTAATCACAGGGGCTCCTAGGAGTACCCATATAATTCCTGTATTGAATAAACTACACTGGTTACCTTTGCAACAAAGACTGCGGTTTAAGATTGTTGCGATTATACATCAGACATTGTATCCTGCTTCCCCAAAGATCTTACAAGAATTCTTTGAGATCTATAAACTGAGACGAGAGCTTAGAGACGTAAATGGGATGAAATTAAGTTTGGAGGGTAGAATGTCGACTATGCATGCTAGGATCGGAGCATCAATGATATCCGTGGTTGGTGTAGAATTATGGAATGCCTTGCCTGGTATCCTGCGGTTGTGTGTGGGGAGGATGAATTTTAAGAAAATGCTGAAAACTCAATTATTTGCCAATGTAAGATTTAAAGCTTGATTGTATTTCTGAGGTCATTGAATTTGTGTTCTATCCCTGTTTTTAACAGGGACGATTAAGGATGTTGTTTAGACATGTCTATGTTATATGTGGTAATCACAGGGAAACAAGATTTTATTGATGTGATATGGAAACCGCATAGTTGTATGCGGTATATACATTTTTTAAATAAATAAATAAATAATAAAATGTTAAACCAAAACAAAAATATTTCAATTGTTACAAATCATCATACTTTAAAAAAAACAGTCAGCAGGCACTGAAGACATTTTCAAATCCATTCTAAATATAAAATCTCAACACAAGAAATCATTAACAAACAATTGTTGTTTTTTTTTTAACATTTTCTTAAAATTCAGCCTAGCAGTGCAAAACACAAGATTCCAGGCAGAGCATTCCAAAGCTTTGCACCCGCTACCGACAACATGGCCGCACCAATCTTAATATGGGAGATTGGCAGTCTATCCTCTAAAGATAATCTCATACTATTTTCTGATCTCAACCTTCTATTAAGAACACAAGAATAGCCTTACTAGGTCAGACCAATGGTCCATCAAGCCCAGTAGCCCGTTCTCATGGTGGCCAATCCAGGTCCCTACTACATGGCCAGAACCCAAGGAGTAGCAACATTCCATTCAGATTACTAAAGAATAGCAAGATTCCGGAATCTCAAAGAGTAGCAAAAGATTCCGGAACCCCAAGGAGTAGCAACATTCCATTCAGATTACTAAAGAATAGCAAGATTCCGGAATCTCAAAGAGTAGCAAAAGATTCCGGAACCCCAAGGAGTAGCAACATTCCATTCAGATTACTAAAGAATAGCAAGATTCCGGAATCTCAAAGAGTAGCAAAAGATTCCGGAACCCCAAGGAGTAGCAACATTCCATTCAGATTACTAAAGAATAGCAAGATTCCGGAATCTCAAAGAGTAGCAAAAGATTCCGGAACCCCAAGGAGTAGCAACATTCCATTCTACTGATTCAGGGCAAGCAGTGGCTTCCCACAAGTCTTTCTCAATAACAGACTATGGACTCTTTCTCCTTGAAATTGGCCAAACCTTTCTTAAAACTAGCTACGCTATCCGCTCTTACCTCAACCTCTGGCAATGCGTTCCAGAGCTTAAGTATGAGTGAAAAAAATTCCTCCTATTGGTTTTAAAAGTATTTCCCTGTAACTTCATTGAGTGACCCCTAGTCTTTGTAATTTTTGACGGAGTGAAAAATCGATCCACTTGTCCCCGTTCTGCTCCACTCAAGATTTTGTAGACTTCAATCCTATCTCCCCTCAGCAGTAGGAGAGACTGTTATTATGCGTGGATATCCATCCTCTACACATGGCCATATCACACCCACATTTTGGGCATCTTTCACTAGTGCTCCTGGTCGACTTTAAAAAAAAACATTTGTTCATACAATTTGGACGTTTTCTCTCTGCCTGGACATCTAGACCACCTTTGTGACAGTTTTGGGGCATCTTGGATGATTTGCGATTTGAAAATAAGCCCTTTAATTGGCTTAATTGGCATTCAGTGCACTGGCCTGCGCTAAAAACCGCTATCGCGGTTTTCTAAAAGGGGTGTAAGTTAGGTGCCTAGATTGGCAATGCATGCCAATCTCGGCACCTTACTTTAGGCATATATTACAGAATCTGGGCCACAGTGCATAGAGCCTACTGGAAATGAATGCTAATTGGCTTAATTAATGGTGTATCCATTCTACTAAGATCATCTAGTCCAGGGGTAGGCAATTCCGGTCCTCGAGAGCCGGAGCCAGGTCAGGTTTACAGGATAGCCACAATAAATATGCATGAGATAGATTGGCATCTCAAGGAGGCAGGGCATGCAAATCCATCTCATACATATTCATTGTGGAGATCCTGAAAACCTGACCTAGCTCTGGCTCTCGAGGACCGGAATTGCCTACCCCTGATCTAGTCCAATCACTGAAGTATAACTGGTGAAGGAGGACGGTAGTGGGGTGGTAAGCGAGAAGAGAGCTAGGAGAGCAGTGAGGACTGGGAACAGGGAGGGGGCAGTAAGAAGGAGCTGGAGACATGAAAGAGAGTGAGAATCTCAATGCCTTTTCTCTTTGAGACGTGTGGGAGTGTGTGGTGCAGTGGTCAAAGCCACAGCCTCAACACCCTGAGGTTGTAGGTTTAAATCCCATGCCGCTCCTTGTGCAGGTCACTTAATCCTCAAATATACAATAAATCCCAGCAAAGGGTATTCAAAATAGATTGTGGAGAAAAATGGTCTCAGAAACCTACTTAGATACTGATATTCCAATCCGAGGATATTTTTATCCAATACCAAGTTGTTAAGGCCCATCACTGACCAAATTATCTCCACCTCCCTATGTGTGTAAACCAAATTGTACTATATCATACATTAATTTTGGGTTTTTTTTTTTTTTACAAACAGCAAAACATCACTTATTTTTAAAGTGTGCAGAGTAGTGATAAGTCCAATAGGGACCCGTTTTGCCGCTAAATGAGACTTTTTCAAGGGTTCTCAGGACACTTTCTTTTAGTCTCCCGCCTCACTGGTGGGATTTACTGTATATCTGACACGCAGCTCCTGATTGGTGAGGCCCAGTTTTCGTACAGGAAAAGGCAGTTGGAGATTACCACGAGTGATTTCCTTCACTCGCCGGCACTCTGGCTGCCCTCTCCTGCCTCCCATTCGTGGTCGGAAAATACCGCAAATGACCGGGACCGCGAACCGCGAACCGCAGACCACAAATTCATGGGGGAGCACTGTATATCCTTCAGATGGTCTCACAAATTTATGTGCAAAAAAATTAAATTACCCGGATAAATTCTCAATCCAACATCCGAGTATCTAAATACTTAATTTAGCTCAATTCTTGTTTAATTTAATAGTCAAAATTTGCAATTATAACAATATTCTCGTATAGAAGAAAGGCCTCAGGAATACCTCCTCCACCCTTGATAACAGATTTATATCCGGCGGGAATTACGGTGTGAAATATTGGTCACCGGCCTTAATTCATTCTTACTTTTTATAAATGCTTTAATGATTTTTTTTTCTATTAAAATAGTTTATCTATTCATCTTCAGTATCAAAAAGATAAATATACTATATTATTTAAAGGATGAATTTCATACTTAACTTAGGGCTCCTTTTACTAAGCTGCGTTAGGGCTCTAACACGTGGAATAGCGCATGCTACAATGCCACGCCTGCTAGACGCTAATGCCAGCATTGAGCTGGCCATAGTTCTACCTGCATAGCCCGGGGTTTGCGTGCGCTAAAAACGCTAGCGCACCTTAGTACAAGGAGCCCTTAAATTCATCTCAGCTTAGGTTTGACCTGGGGGCGACGGATCCAACATGTTTCGCAATCGACTCGCTTTATCAAGGATCCCCCCAGTGCCGCAACTGTCTTCGGACTCGCCCTAATTTCTAAGCAAGGGCGGAGGAGGTGTTTCGGAGGCTTTTCGTCTATACGAGAATATTCTCACAATTACAAATTTTGACTCTCTTAAATCAAACGACAAGAATTGAGCTAAATTGAGTATTTAGATCCTCGGATGTTGGATTGAGAACCAATTATATCCCTGGCATCTAAAACGCACCGACTGACTGCTGCGAAAGCCACACTTGTACATTTTCATTTAAATTTAACTCGTTGATTTGTGTCTTTGTAAAAGGAACAGCCAAATAATATGATATAACGATACTTTCTATCAGGCGCGTCTGTATTTGCGAGCTTGTGTCCTCTGCAATCTAAAAAAATGCTATTTAATAAGGTAAGCAAATTCACAGTAGGGAACTCGCTTCTCAAATTACTTTCCATCAAGGAAAAGATATTTTGAGCTATTTTGCATATTGCCATCAGACTACCAATTTACACATTTGAAAAAGGGTCAGTAGCACTCGCATTTCTTTTATGTCTGGTTATTAACCCAAAAAAAAAAAGTTTGTAATATCTGTTGTAATTTGCCACAGCATGACTTTCCTTATATTTTAAATGATATGTACTTTGGAAGATAAAACCTATACAAAAGGAGATTGAGTTATTCAAGGCGTTAAACCTTCGCACTTGTACGCCAATGATTTTCTGCCACAGTTGATTGAAATAGAGCTTTGATATAGCAAAGGAAAACACATTTGAAAGTTATCTAATTCGTTGTTATTTAAAAGTGCCAAGAACGCTACCCTAGGACTAATCTCTCTCTCTGTTTCTCATAGGTTTATGATCTTGCTATTTTGGGGTAGACATTTCTATGCCAAAAGAGATTACATGTTTTTTCGGTAAATGGTAAAGCTTAGGAAATGAGTCGTTAAGAACATAAGAACCGCCATACTAGGACAGACCGAAGGTCCATCAAGCCCAGTATCCTGTTTCAAATAGTGGCCAACCCAGGACCCAAGTACCTGGCAGAAACCCAAAGAGTAGCAACATTCCAGAGCTGAGATTGTGATGTCATAATGCCTCATTCCACCAATGCCTAAGAGCCAACCTCATCTGCACAAGCCTCAAACATTTTAAGACCTAAGTAGCAATATTCTAGAGCTCAAACTGGGATGTCATAATGCCTCATTCTTCCAATCCCTATGTTCCGTCCTCATCTGCACAAGCCTCCACCACTTGAAAATCCTAAGTAGCAACATTCTAGAGCTCAGATTGTGATGTCATAATGCCTCATTCCACCAATGCCTAAGCTCCGTCCTAATCTGCACAAGTCTCAAACCCATTAAAATCATAAGTGTTCGAGGCTTGTGTGGTTAAGGCAGACCTTGCAAGAATGGGGCAGGGACAGTGACAAAACTCGCGGGGACGGGGCAGGGAAATTGTCCCCGTGTCATTCTCTACTCCAGATTCTCACATTTTCAAAGGTGTGCATGTAAGTGGAAACCCTTCCCTAAAAGCGGCCAATCCGAGTCGCAAGATTCCGAAATCCCAAAGATTAACAAGATTCCATAGTACTAATCCCAGGAATAGCAGTGGCTTTCTCATTTCTATCTGCAGACTATGGACTTTTCCTCCAGGAACATGTCCAAACCTTTTGTTAAACCCATACACGCTAATCCTCGTATCCACATCCTCTGACAACGAGTTCCAGAGCTTAACTATTTGTCGAGCGGAAAAGATATTTGCTCCTATTTGTTTTAAAAGTGTTTACCACATAATCTTATGTTCCGGCAAAACTGTATATTTTTTTTCAGATTACCCTCATATCGGGTGGGAAATTTTTTTATCAAAGCTCACGACCACGGTCACTCTTAGAAAATGCTTTTGAAAATGATCTCCCCTCTGCAGACTTCCATTTCTGCAGCCTTGAAACTTTTTTGCTTCTTGAGTTAGAAAAATAGCTTCGGGAGCACGCCACTTTGCCTGCGTCAGGGAAACTTTTTTTCTGTACGTCTCTAGCTGTCATTCTGTGGCTGAACAGATGCTTTCTGTCCGCAGTTAGACTCAGTGAAGCAGAGCTGTGACAACAGTTGTATACAGCTTCAGGGTCAGAGGATTTCTCTAGAGTTCACTGCACATTCTCACTGAGTGTTTCTGACACACTTTAAAATGCCAGACTCTAAATCTAGACCGGCTTTAATGTGACAGTTCTGATCTGACAAACGGATTGTGGATTATTTTCACAGTGCAGCAGGCTGTTTCAGCATTAGAAATAAAGACAGATGAACTACACTAGTGCACGGGATCCATGCCGTCTTACAAATAAAGGTTAAAGGAAGTAGGAAAACAATGAGACATAACCTGGATGCATCCGCATGCATTAATATCTCTAAAATCCCCCCCCCCCTCTTTTTTTTTTTTCTGAGAGCTATACACAATTTTCTGCTATATTATTATTTACTGTCTTTCTCATGAATAGATTCGCCCATAGCAGTTTACAATTCATTGAACAGTAATCGGCGAACTGTGCCGGTCTGGAGAGACGCTGAAGAAGGAGAAATTAGGTCCTTACCTGCTCATTTTCTTTCTTTTAGTCTCTCCAGACCGGCACAGTCCCCGCCCTGTCTGTCTGTTGTTCTTTCGGGATTCGCCTGAAGAGTGCGTGGGTTTTTTGTTTTTTTTTTTCCAGCGGGATCTCGTGTTTTTAGTAGGGTAGGGGAGATTACCGCAACTACCAAGAGCCCATAGACCAGATCATGACAGGAGTGTGAGCTCCACACCTCCTGCAGTCCGCTAGGAAGATCAACTGCTTTAACACCTAAGTAGCAGCAAGACCAGCTGCCTATAATAGGAGCCCTTGCCCCGATCCAGCCAGGCATGTGAGCTCCTCCCCCTATATCCCGTTTAAGAGATCAATCTACCTGCTTTAAATATCAGCAGCAGTAGAAAAACAACTGCTTTTACATACAAGCAGCAGCGAGACCTACCGCAACCACCAAGAGCCCACAGACCCGATCCTGCCAGGAGTGTGAACTCCTCCCCCTGCAGTCCATTGGAGAGATCAATCTGCCTGCTTTTAAATATCAGCAGCAGTGGAGATCAACTGCTTTTACACCTAAGCAGCAATGAGACCAGCCACAACCACCGAGAGCACACAGACCCGATACTACTAAGAGTGTTAACTCTTCCCCCACTGCAATCCGCTAAGAAGATCGACTGTTGGCTCCGGGCGGCTTTCCCGCAGAGGAGAGAATCCTGCATTCACCGTGGGCCTCATCTGGGGCAGCCTCCTTGGAGCGGCTGGGGCACGGGCAGTGTGTCTGGGAGGGAATGCATGGATGGGAGAACATCGCAGGGGAGGAGACATAGGCATCCTGGGACTGTCTGCCAAGTCTCTTCCCTGAAGAAGCCCTTTCTGGAAACATCAATCGCTCCTCCTAAACTTACTTGCTCCACTTCATCACTTCATCATGCTTCTATTCCTTTCTCTCCTCTCTTCTACCTTCCAAAATATTTAGATCAATGCTGTCTTGTTAAAATGTTTATTTTATTTTTATTTTTCCTCTAACTCTACTTTTCACTTCTCTATTACCCTCCAGGTACTTTAGTTAGATTGTGAGCCTTCGGGACAGTAAGGGAATTTTTCAAGTACCTTTCTTATTTCTAATCTTAATGTATATTTTCTGTAAACCGCTTAGAACCTAACGGATGTAGCGGTATATAAGAAATAAATTACATTACATTACATTATGAAAACAGTGGCGTTTGGCTCAGCTGGCGACGTTTGCTGAAGGTACTTCTCCTAGGTCATAGCTCACCATGACCAGCAGGTGGAGACTGAGACAAACTTTTGACTGTAGTACAATTGGGTCGTGCCGTCCCTAATACACTCAGTCTGCCGAATCGCCAAGCAGGACTAATAAACTAAGACGTGCTAATCATAACAGAACAACACTCATAACATACTGTTGGAAATTTCATAGGAAAAGTACCTTCAGCAAACATCCCCACAGCTCGCCAGCTGCACAGTGACTCAAGCATTTTTCTCTGTCTGTCCTGGTGGGCTCATAGCCTTGTACCTGGGGCAATGGGACCATTAAATGGCATCCCCAGGATCACAAGGAGTAGTGTGGGTTTGAACCCACAACCTCAGGGTGCTGAGGCTGTAGCTTTGACCACTGCACCACTCTAGAAATCAAAATATTACAAAAGTGAACTAAGCACAGAGAAACCAAGCCATTGTGACATCACCGAAGAGGTTGGCTCTTTGCCATTGGTGGAATGAGGCATTATGATGTCACAATACCAGCTCTGGTTATCAGAGGCTGAAACATTTCACACTATTTATTCATTCAATTTTCTATACTGTTCTCCAAGGGGAGCTCAGAACGGTTTACATTAATTTATTCAGCTAATGTATCTGGGTCAATGTCTTGTCCAGGGTCACAAGGAGCAGTGTGGATTTAAACCTACAACCTCAGGGTGCTGAAGCTGTATCTTTAACCACCGCACCAAACTATCTGATACAAGAAAGTCAAATGTGTAGAAACCCTTCAGTCTTAAGACCAGACAAGCAGGCTTCCTCTCTAAAGACCATCTATCCAATGAACAGTCACCCCAATGTAAAATTTTCCATGCGATGACCAGCAGTCTGTTGTTGTAGAGACATATGTCTACTCATCAGAATTGCTACCATCTTCAGCTTCATCTCTGCGTTAAAGTGACCCAACTCATCATTGCTCTGTTTTGCACAAGTTCCTGGAGGAAAAGTCCATAGTCTGTTATTGAGACAGACACGAGGGAAGCCACTGCTTGCCCTGAATCAGTAGCATGGAATATTGCTACACCTTGGGTTTTGGCCAGGTACTAGTGACTTGGATTGGCCACCGTGATAACGGGCTTCTGGGCTTGATGGACCATTGGTCTGACCCAGTAAGGCTGTTCTTATCGTCTTACGTGAGTCAAGTATAGGACAATGAAGCCATTGTAACGTCACTGCTGAGGTTGTCTCTGAGGCATTATGACATCACAATCTCAGCTCTGGAATGTTGCTCTCATTGGGGTTCCGGAATCTTGCTATTCTTTGAGATGCTGGAATGTTGCTACTCCTTGGGTCTTGGCCAGATACTAGTGACCTGGATTGGCCACCGTGAGGATGGGCTACAGGGCGAGATAGACCATTGGTCCGACCTAGTAAGGCTATTCTTATGTTCGTACCAGTAACGAATTCAACAAGCACAGCCAACTCTCCTATTCTCATAGACTGTCTGCACCAAACAGCAAAATTTAAGGTGAGATAATCCACTGTTGATGTGATAAGGTTTGCAATAGCAAAATCCTTTTCCCAGTTTTGCTTTTATATTTGGTGTAGTCTGGAATTGTCATTTACGACCATCACCGTAAATGCTCCTACGCCCGTAGGAGTTGAATTGGCATCGGAGTATTTGCCAGATGACATTCACCTGCGTGGCTTTCTCAAAGAGAGAGTCTTAGGCCCTCTTTTATTAAGGTTCGCTAAGCGTTTTAGCGCATGTTTATCGCATGCTAAACGCTAATGCGTCCAAAGGATAACGTGCACGCATTAGCGTTTAGCGTGCGTTAAAAAGTATAGCGCACCTTAGTAAAAGAGAGGGTTAGTCTTTATGTTTAACTGCAATCATCATATGTAACCGAGTAAAAGTAGTAAAAGCTAAAGAAACCAAAGTCCAATTGATGTATCAGCTTTACTTGAGCTATTAGATAAGCAAAGTGTTATACCAGCAACATTAATAGCGACATTAGCTCTTACTTTGGATAAAAATTGGCTTTTGAGACTTTTCTTTAAAAATAAAGAGAAAAAGATTTTGGACTTTAAGATACAAATGTCTCCTGATTTGCCAAGAGACACACAAAGGCGAAGAAAAGAATTTCTTTTATTAGATTTTGGAGCGACTTTTTATCTTCGTCACCCATGCAAGTGTATAATACAATATAATTCTCAGAAATATGTTTTTTTCGAGCCGTTCCAGCTGACGGCTTTCCTCTCTTTCTCCCGTCTCGAGAAGGGGAAGAAATGAGGGCATTCACGTGTATTAGACGCCTGTATATCAGTTAACCGTGTGCTACACTTCTTATGAATTATTTTTATTATCTTGTCTATATTACATCTTGGATGTTATTGTGGACTTGAGTTGATTAAGCAATATTTTTCTTTATACATTTGGGGAAAAAAAATCTTCTTTGTTTTAAATCACTTTCTGTACAAGTTAAATTTTGAAATGTTAATTTGGAAATTATAAATAAATAAATAAAAAATAAAAACTGGTGAAATTATTACTTCAGTAAAAGTAACAAAGCTTTTACCCCCTTTTTATAAAACCACAGAAGTGGGGGGTTTTTAATGCTCCGAACTCTACGCCTGCGCTAGGAACCACTTTCGTCGGTTTTGTAAAAGGGGGTGGGGTTACTATTTACATTTACTTGGCTACAATACAATGCCGGAAGATCAAGTATCCTTGCGTAATATATTGGTGAATTATAGAGCGACATGATGTCTTTGGCCAGTGAATGCAGATCGTTTATGTAAGCCTCGATCGAAATGCCCTACGTAGACTCATACGAGGGACAAATCTAATGCGACTTTTGTGCATTTCGGCTGTGATAAATGAAGAGTAATGAAAAGAAGGAGAAAGTTTAAAAATGAAGGCCTGCAAATGAAGCCTGATTTCATGTTGAATGTTAAAATCTATATATATAAAATCGGAGGTATGTATGTGTGTATGTATGTATGTATGTGTGTGTGTGTGTATGTGCCACGATCACGCAAAAACGGCTTGACCGATTTGAACAAAACTTGGTATGCAGATCCCTCACTACCTGGGGTGATATGTTCTGGGGGTCTCGCGGCCCACCTGCACACGTGGGCGGAGCTACATACAGAAAATCAGATTTCACCCATTCATGTCAATGGAAAAAATGTAAAAAGCTGCCATTCTCACAGTAATTCCAACTACCTGGGGTGATATGTTCTGGGGGTCTCGCGGCCCACCTGCACACGTGGGCGGAGCTACAAACAGAACATCAGATTTCACCCATTCATGTCAATGGAAAATATGTAAACAGCTGCCATTCTCACAGTAAATCAAAAACGGCTTGACCGATTTGAACGAAACTTGGTATGTAGATCCCTCACTACCTGGGGTGATATGTTCTGGGGGTCTCTTCACCCAAGAATTTATATGTTCTTGCTCCTGGAGGTGAAACTAAAAATGTAGTTTATAATCAAGTTTTGTGTTAGTTGTATTGTATTCATTTTCTCAAATATTTCACATTATAATTTGAATATTGTACTTTTTATAAAGCTGTAAAAAAATAATTTCATTCACCACTATAAAGTATCTTTATTTGAATCCATTTACAGTGTTATTGCTATAATTAAATACCCGTGCAACGCCGAGGCATCAGCTAGTATAAGATAAAATTATTTTAACCATGGACTGATTGTCTTATCTATATCTCAAATGCATTCCTATACAGCTTTTTATTGTGAAACAGGGAAAATAATTCATCAATTGATTATTTGTAGCAGTTTCGCTTCTTTTGTTACGGTATGTGTTAAAACTCAGTTATTGTGGAAGTTCTTTTCTAATGAATGTCCTAACTGCATATTGATTGTTTTTATATTTGCGGTATATCAAATAAATTGACCTTGAACTAGACGCTGTATGATTTTTTCATGAATGGGCATGGAAGGGAATTTCAGCTGGAACACACAGTTGTTTTATATGTAATGCGTGTCAACACTGTTGTTATGTTAAGAACGATGCTTTTGGATATAATCCATCTTAAGATCTTCAGGGGATAGACAGACACGAAAAAGCAATAAATAAGTAATCTTGTTGACCTCCCTTTTAAAACCAACTTGTTGGAAATCTATAGTTTCCTTTTCTTCTTACTTTTATTCCCTTTTCGGCTTTGAAGATTCGTTGCCCTGAAAGTAACAAGTTTTTAGTGTAACCCCCCTGTTCTATTTCACGAAGAGCATTCCAATCTGTCAGCTAGGAAAAATTTTAACTTAAGAACATAAGTATTGCCATACTGGACAAACCAAAAGTCCATCAAGACCAGTATCCTGTTTCCAACAGTGGCCAACCCAGGCCCCAAGTACATTACATCACATTGGTGTCTTCTTTTTTTTTCTCTTGAAAATGTATTGAAAATTTTATCAAAATACAAAAAAAGGAGAGAAACAAACAATCAATATCAATACCATAATCATGGAACAATAAATGGGTAAAAACAATTATTCAAGCACAACAGAAAATCGTTAGATACATACAATCAAAGGTAAAAATATTCTATGGTGTTGTGATAAGTAGCGGGAAGATATTCAAGGAAAGAAAAAAAAGAAAAAAAAGTCAGGAGAGAAGAGGGAAAAGAAAGAAAAAGAAGGGTGATGACGGAGGACGAAAGGTAAGTAAGAAAGCAACAAGGGGTGAGAAAGAGAAGAGAGAGTCCCCCAGAGGCCAGAAAAAGAGAGAGAGGAAGAAGTTGGAAAGAGAGATATAAGATATAAAAGACTTTAGGCATTAACTTATGAGCGGTAAGGCATTAGAGAGAATTCAGGTATTCGGTGAACTTAGCCCATTTAATATGGACTTAAGCGTTCAGGGGGATAGCAGCAGAGATCAGCATTTCACGCTTGTGTTGCAGTAGGACAGACTGGAACCAAAAGTGCACGTTTAAGGATACATTGGTGTCTTCTATCCCGCCAATACCTTTCAGTTCTAGGCAGTTTACAAGAGTTGGCCTGGGCATTCCCAAGGAGAATAATACATGGTTCAAAGATGTAGTATGCGTCGGGATCTTTGGAGGGTTGATCAAATTTAGTTAGATCATTTGACAAATTTCTTGAATAGAAAAGTCTTAAATTCTTTCCTGAATGTTTTGTAATTGGTCGTCATAGTCAGCAGATTGGAGAGGTGGCAGTCTAGTTTCGCTGCTCTGGTGACTTATAGTCCGTCGTATATTTTTTTGCTTTGTATGCTGTTGATGGGGGGAGGGGTTAAAGTATGCATGAGTTGTCCTTGGCCTGGGTGTATTTTTCCTGATTAGACGGTTGCTCAGATAGCTTGATCTATTTCCACTAGGGTTTTGAATAGGGTGCAGTAGAATTTGAATTGTATGCGTGCTTGTACTGGGAGCCAGTGTGAGTCTCAGAAAGCGGTGGTAATGTGGTTATATTTTTTCAGCGAGTATATCAGTCTAAGAGCTGTATTTTGGACTGTTTGTAATTGTTTTAGCATGTTGGTGGGGCATGACAGGTATAGGTTGTTACAGTAGTCCAGGAGTCCTAGAATTAGGGCTTGTACCAAGAGTTTGAATTCAAATACAGTCTCTTTCTCCACCACTTGTTTCGGGATACTGTTCTATGCATCTACCACCCTTTCTGTAAAAAAAGTATTTCCTTTGATTACTCCGGAGCCTTTCACCTCTTAACTTCATCCTATGCCTTCTCATTCCAGAGTTTCCTTTCAAATGAAAGAGACTCGACTCATGTGCATTTACATCAAGTAGGCATTTAAACGTCTCTATCATATCTCCCCTCTCCCGCCATTCCTCCAAAGTCTACAGATTGAGATCTTTAAGTCTGTCCCCATACGTCTTATGATGAAGACCACGCACCATTTTAGTAGCCTTCCTCTGGACCGACTCCATCCTTTTTATATCTTTTTGAAGGTGCGGTCTCCAGAATTGTACATAATATTCTACGTGAGGTCTCACCAGAGTCTTATACAGGGGCATCAATACCTCCTTCTTCCTACTGGCCATACCTCTTGCTATGCACCCTAGTATCCTAGCTTTTGCTGTCACCTTTTCAACCTACTTGGCCACTTTAAGATCATGCGACAAAAAGAACCAACAAGAACTGCAGTGAAAATGCAAAGCAAAAAACCAAAACGAAACTGCAGGGGAATGTACAGGGTGCAGGGATTTATTCATTAAAATCAACAAAAATCATAAAAACATATGACATATATAAAATGAAAAATCCAAATCAACAAGAAAAGGATGTCCAAAAAATCAATAAGCAAAAAAACACCCTCAAAAGCTCAGGTCTACATATCCAATTATATCCAAAAAGGAGAAAAGACCTCAGTGTCCAATAGGGGCTCTAAATAGCTACCCACATAGACAAGCTGATTTCAAACATAATTTGAGACCAGCAGACACATCATTGGTCAAAAACTCCCAAGTAAGAGAGATATATAGTATATAAGTCTCTTTCAAAAAACACTCTCTTTCAAATTTTTTCAATAAAAGTCACTCTCACTTTCCAATATACTTTTTTTAGGAGTGGAAGCGGGTGAATGATCGCTCAAATCCCTGAAGAATCGTGTTAGCGAAACAGGGAGCCCTGTTGGATGGTGTGGGAAGTGTGTTAATGATCATGCTTCAATAACTTTCAGCTTATTCTCCACGGAGCAGTTTTTCCTGCTTTCTAACCCCAGGACTACATTCAAACAGCAATGTTCAAATAAGTGACTTTCATTGAGAAAAATTGAAAAAACTAAAAAAAGTATATTGGAAAGTGAGCGTGACTTTTATTGAAAAAATTGAAATTGAAAGAGAGTGTTTTTTGAAAGAGACTTATACACTATATCTCTCGTACTTGGGAGTTTTTTTTTTTTTTTTAGTTCAAGAAAATTTTATTGGTTTTAGAAAGCATGAAAACATAGAAACAAAAAAAGAAGAGCTTCCATGGAAGTTTTTGACCAAGGATGTGTCTGCTGGTCTCAAATTATGTTTGAAACCAGCTTGTCTATGTGGGTAGCTTTTTAGAGCCCCTATTAGACACTGAGGTATATAAACAAGGGTTTAAGTTATGAGTTTTTTCCAGCGCTTATACTGGAGATTATAAATTTGTATTTTTCGTTTTATATATGTCATATGTTTTTTATGATTTTTGTTGATTTTATTGAATAAATTCCTACACCCTGTACATTCCCCTGCAGTTTTGTTTTGGTTTTTCACTTTAAGATCATCACATATTTATTTATTTGACATATTTTTATACCACCTATGTCTAGGCGGTTTCCAATGCAAAAAAATTCATAAAATCCACAAATATAAAACCATTTTCATTATAGACATAGATAACATTCAGTATCTGCATATTGTATATATGGCAGCAACACGCCCAAGACCATATCCTTCATCATAAAAATAATTGTGTCTTCAGTAAGTTCTTAAAGTTAACATATTCCTTGCACAATCTCAATTGTCCAGGCAGATTGTTCCACAAATGTACACCAGCGATACAAAACAGAGTGTGGAGCAGTGGTTAAAGCTACAGCCTCAGCACCCTGAGGTTGTGGGTTCAGACCCACGCTGCTCCTTGTGATCCCAGCAAGTCACTTAATCCCCCCATTGTCCCAGGTTCATTAGGTAGAGTGTGAGCCCACCAGGACAGACAGGGGAAAATGCTTAAGTACCTGAATAAATTGATGTAAACCGTTCTGAGCTCCCCTGGGAGAAAAGTATAGAAAATTCAATAAATTTAGAACTCGCATATCGCGCTCCTATTTCCTTAATAACTGTTAGGGCTCCTTCTACAAAGGTACGGTAGCGTTTTTAGTGCACGCACAAGATTAGCGTTTGCTATAGTGCGTGCTAGCCGAAAAATAGCCGCCTGCTTAAAAGGAAGTGGTCGCGGCTAGCGCACGCGGCATTTTAGCGCACCTTTGTAAAAGGAGCCCTTAGTCTCATCCTCCACCCCCCCCCCCGAACACACCCACCATGCACAAAAGTTCTTCACCACCAAAACTTTGCCATTCCTTTGGGTTTTTGCAACCGAAATGCACGACCTTGCATTTCGTAGCGTTAAATCTTAGCTGCCAAATTTCAGACCCTTCCTCCAGCTCCTCCAGGTCCTTTCTCATGTTGGAGGTTTCTGTTTTATTGCAGATTTTGGTATCATCCTCAAAGAGGCAAATTTTACCTGCCAACCCTTCCGCAATATCCTTACAGGGTAGCTCCCCTGTTCCATTGTCTATACTGTACTAACACAATATTAATTTATTCAGATTTCTATGCTGTTCTCCCAGGGGAGCTCAGAATGGTTTACATGCATTTATTCAGGTACTCAAGCATTTTCCCTTCTGTGTCCTGGTGGACTCACACTCTATCTAATGTATCTGGGGCAATGAGGAGATTAAGTGACTTTCCCAGGGTCACAAGGAGCAGCGTGGGTTCGAACCCCCAACCTCAGCGTGCTAAGGTTGTACCTTTAACCACTGCACCACTCTAGAAATCAAAATATTGCAAAAGTGAGCCAGGTATAGGACAATCAAGCCATTGTGACGTCACTGATGAGGTTGGCTCTTATTGGTGGAATGAGGCATTATGACGTCACAATACCAGCTCTGGTTATCAGAGGCTGAAACTTTTCACACTATTTATTTGATTTTCTGTACTGTTCTCCCAGTGGAGCTCAGAATTGTTTACATTAATTTATTCAGGCAATGAAGCATTGTTCCCTATCTGTCCTGGGGCAATGGGGGATTAAGTGACTTGCCCAGGGTCACAAGGAATAGCATTGGATTTGAACCCACAACCTCAGGGTGCTGAGGCTGTAGCTTTAGCTCTCTCCCCTATCCAAAGAGATACTATTTTTGTTGAAAATGGAGATACTGTATCATATCTCAATATTGCGTTATCTCACACTATGTTGAGTTCAGAATGATGAGGCACCAGCAGACGTTTTCCCTGATTTGATGGAGAAACTGGGACAGACTCCCTCCTGGCTACCAGGAAAGCAAGTCCATGGATAATAGGTGATCAAAATGATGAATAAGGATCTAGATGGTTTCAAGTTTCACATTTATATGATGTACTGCTTAAGCCATCTGAGCAGTCTGCAATCAATCTAATGAAAGATATATTTCACAAAATAAGGGGAAAGAGAAATACAATTTAAAAAGATGAAGAAAAAAAAAAGCAGCAATGGAGCTTTGTCATGGTATATCCAAGTTCTTTGGACTCGGACACCAGTGTTCTTGGGCAAGGGTCTAGGAATTGATAGTTTTAAGAGCCAAAACTTTACAGAGAAAAGTATACTTCAAGGTCAGCTTTACATTTCAGGAAGGAAGTTTCCAAACGTGGAGCTGAAGGGAGATTTTTCCAGAGACTTGAGCCTGTAACTAGAGAATGAAATGGGGACAGATATTTCCCCGTCCCCATGAGTTTTGTCCTTGTTCCTGCCCCATTCCTGTAAGCTCTACCTTAACTGCACAAGTCTCGAACACTTATGATTTTAAAGTGTTTGAGGCTTGTGCAGATGAGGACGGAGCTTAGGCATTGGTGGAATGAGGCATTATGACATCACAATCTGAGCTCTAGAATGTTGCTACTTATGATTTTAAAGTGTTTGAGGCTTGTGCAGATGAGGACGGAGCTTAGGCATTGGTGGAATGAGGCATTATGACATCACAATCTGAGCTCTAGAATGTTGCTACTTATGATTTTAAAGTGTTTGAGGCTTGTGCAGATGAGGACGGAGCTTAGGCATTGGTGGAATGAGGCATTATGACATCACAATCTGAGCTCTAGAATGTTGCTACTTAGGATTTTAAAGTGTCTGAGGCTTGTGCAGATGAGGACGGAGCTTAGGCATTGGTGGAATGAGGCATTATGACATCACAATCTGAGCTCTAGAATGTTGCTACTCAGGATCTTAAAGTGTTTGAGGCTTGTGCAGATGAGGACGGAGCTTAGGCATTGGTGGAATGAGGCATTATGACATCACAATCTGAGCTCTAGAATGTTGCTACTTAGGATTTTAAAGTGTTTGAGGCTTGTGCAGCTGACGACGGAGCTTAGGCATTGGTGGAATGAGGCATTATGACATCACAATCTGAGCTCTAGAATGTTGCTACTTATGGTTTTAAAGAGTTTGAGGCTTTTGCAGATGAGGACGGAGCTTAGGCATTGGTGGAATGAGGCATTATGACATCACAATCTGAGCTCTAGAATGTTGCTACTTAGGATGTTAAAGTGTTTGAGGCTTGTGCAGATGAGGACGGAGCTTGTAGGGATGGGGCAGGCACAGGAAAATAACTCGCCGGGATGGGACGGAAAAATGAGTTCCCGTGTCACTCTCTACCTGTAACAGTAAAAATGGAGCACCGAGTCATATGTAATCTGATGTGACAAAATGAAGGGATCACTAGAAGGTAGATGGGACCTAGATTCATCCAAAGGATAATTAGGTTACGTTGCTGCCTTTTATTGGATGTTTGTTATGGTTTTCTGCAGAATTTTAAGTGCTGTCTGTAGCATCTGTCCTGTGTCTGGAGTATACAGATGAGTCGAGATGAGCTGCCCCTGATACAGTCTAAGGGCAGGATGTCAAGCCAATCTGCCTTCCCTCGTTTAAGGCTGCAAAGTCTGAATTTATAATAAGAAAAACCTATACAATCTACCTTCTCAATTGTATGATATTCGCCCTTCGCATAAGGTAATACAAATGTATTTTTTACTGACACTATAAACAATATAGAACAGTCAGATAAACAGCATAAGTAATGCACAAGAAGTAATCCTGAGTGGAGTAGAACAGGTACTAAACTAAACTAAACCTTAAGTTTGTATACCGCATCATCTCCACAATCGTAAAGCTCGGCACGATTTACAGGAAATGGTGTAGAGAAAGAACTCCAATGAGGGCAACAGGACAGTACTGGTCGCTGTACCTAAAGAAAGATATGGCGATACTCGAGAGGTTCCAGAGAAGAGCAACAAGGATGATAATAGGCATGGAAAACCTTCCATATGCTGAGAGGCTGGAGAAGCTGGGGCTCTTTTCCTTGGAAAAGCGGAGACTTAGAGGGAATATGATAGAAACTATACAAGATCATGAAGGGTATAGTGAAGGTAGAGAGACACAGATTCTTCAGACTGGCGGGGGCAACAAAAACTAGAGGGCACTCAAAAAATTGAAGGGAGATAGGTTCAGAACAAACGCTAGGAAGTTCTTCTTCACCCAGAGGGTGGTGAATACCTGGAATGCTGTTCCAGAGGGGGTGGTTGAGCAGAGTACGGTTTTGGGTTTTGAAAAAGGGATTGGACGAGTTCCTGAAGGGAAAGGGGATCCAGGGGGGTACAATTAGAGGATTACTATACAGTACAAAATGCTCTTGAGTAATAGATCACTACAGGTCATTGACCTGGGGGCCGCCGCGGGAGCGGACTGCTGGGCATGATGGACCTATGGTCTGACTCGGCAGAGGCCATGCTTATGTGCTTAAGAGAAAGTTTAGAGGGACTTAGTATAGCAAGGAGGAGGACATATTACATTTTTGAGAATAGACAGGTTTTCAGGTGTTTTCGGAAAAGTTGGAGGACGCCCAGATTCCGAAGTGGGGCAGAAAGGTTATTCCAGAGCTCAGTGCATCTGAAGGAGAGGGAATCGGTACAATTGGTACAAGGGGATCGATTTTTCACTCCGTCAAAAATGATAAAGACTATAGGGGACACACGATGAAGTTACAGGGAAATACTTTTAAAACCAATAGGATGAAATTTTTTTTCACTCAGAGAATAGTTAAGCTCTGGAATGCGTTGCCAGAAGATGTGGTAAGAATGGATAGCGTAGCTGGTTTTAAGAAAGCTTTGGACAAGTTCCTGGAAGAAAAGTCCATAGTCTGTTATTGAGAAAGACATGGGGGAAGCCACTGCTTGCCCTGGATTGGTAGCACGAAATGTTGCTACTTTTTGAAATTCTAGAATCTTGTAACTCTCTGGGATTACGGAATCTTGCTATTCTCTGAGATTCTATATGGAATGTTGCTCTCATTGGGGTTCCGGAATCTTGCTATTCTTTGAGATGTTGGAATGTTGCTACTCTTTGGGTTTTGGCCAGGTACTAGGGACCTGGATTGGCCACCGTGAGAACGGGCTACTGGGCTTGATGGACCATTGGTCTGACCCAGTAAGCATAAAAACATAAAAAAACATAAAAAAATTAAAAAATGACATTGCACAGTATCACCTTTAGATCCTAGCATAACTGAAATGGTATAAAATAAAAATATAAAGTAAATATATAGGCAAGATCAAATATTTATTTGTTCCATTAGAGAAGACCATTTTACAGCATAAGAAGATTAGAGCTTATTTCTTTTAACTAGCTATAACTCAGATTTATAAGTATGACATACCAAATTGCACCATTTAGTGTAACCGCTCCAGTCTCCTCCGCTCGTAACCTTGGAGTCGTCTTCGATTCCGACCTCTCATTTTCTAACGCACATCCAACAAATTGCTTCTGTCTCACCAACATCTCAAAACTTCGCCCTTTCCTTTCTGAGCACACCACCCGGACCCTTGTCCACGCTGTCGTAACCTCACGCTTCGATTACTGCAGTCTACTCCTAACTGGTCTCCCGCAGCGTCGCCCCTCCCCCTTGCAATCTGTGCGAAGCTCTGCTGCGCGACTCATCTTCTACCAACCTCGCTACGCTCATGTCAGCCCTCTCCTTAAAAATGAATGGTGGCGAGGGAAACGCTCTGAAATACGCAGGGCTGAGAGGTCAAAGTGAGTAACGATTATAACACTAGAGTCAAGACTTCTCAGAGTAAATATCAAAAATAGAAGTTAGATGAAATTCAAATACAATAAAGTAAATGCACTTTTACATACACTCAGATATGTGTAATCTGACCAAGAAGTCCGAGGCTTTGGGCTAGTCCAGCCTCAGTGAATTTTCCAGTGTCCCTCCCTGATGAAGAGGTGAAACTCGAGTCGGGGGGACTGGGATTAATGGAAGAAAAGTTTGATAAAGTTATATTTCAGTTTCCTACACACGATTTAAGGCGCACAGTCACTATTGAGGATTAACGTCAAACAACGTTCCACCCGATTCAGATAAGTACATAACTATTACAAATTGAGAACAGTATCTGTTCAATAAGGGTGGTCAGGGGACAGGTGAAGGCGATGATGGTCCCCCTGTTAACCTCAATTTAGTGACTTCACTATATTTAAGGTTATAAGGTTATATATTTTTTTAATCAACGTGATTATTACCCAACCAGAGCTGTGATTATAATAGTATATATATAATCCGACCAAGAGCCATAGCTCCTATAGCCGAACCCACCGTCCCATCACTGTGTATGGCTATAATGCAAAATGATAGTATTGGAGTGCTTCTTAAGTATTAAATATATTTTTCAGTGGCAATAAAACAATTCCTACTTAACTTAAAGTAGTGTTGGTAGGTCCCGACATGGACCATGTTTCAAGGGTCATTTTCAGGGAACCCAAAGGAGGTGTTAATAGTTTCAAATGCCAAAGAAATAATTGCTGGGTGATGCAGACGAGAGAATTGTACGTAAGTTGAAAATATCACTTCTAATCCTTCAAAAGTCACGTCACATCACTGGCTCCCTATCCGCCATCGCATTCAGTTCAAGCTCCCATTGCTGACCTACAACTGTGTTCCTTCTGCTGCCCCTCAATATCTCTCCTCTCTTCTCTCTCCTTATTCATCTCCCAGAGAACTCCGTTCCTCAGATCAGCTACTCTTGGCTATACCCTTCTCCTTCAAAGCCAATTCCAGATTTCATTCCTTTCATCTATCTGCCCCCTATGCCTGACTTAAACTACTCGAGTTTGTTTTCAGTCTGCTTTTAACAAGGGACGGGGTGTGGCGGACAATCTCTTTGATATATCATTCAAAGAATAACCCCATTCCCCACTGCCCACCAACCTAGCTGGCAATTAACCATTCCCCTTAACTGTATCCATGGCATCCTATTTGTTTGTCTTGTCTCTTTAGATTGTAAGCTCATTAGAGCAGGGACTGCCTTCTTCGTGACTTTGTACAGCACTGCATATGTCTGGTAGCGCTATAGAAATAATTAGTAGTTGTAATCTACAAAATTCAAATTCTTCTAGGAGGCTAATAATGCAAATTTAATTCCAATAGGTAAAAGAGTATCTCGGAAATTCCAATCATGCTTCAAAAGTCTGGATTGTAAACAGAAGCGATTTTAAAATGAAGAACTTAGGGCCCCTTTTATCAAGCTGCAGTAGAGACTTCTAGCGTGAGCCGGCACAATAAATACTCCTATGAACATCGGAGCACTTTTCTCGCCGGCCCGCACCAAAAACCTCTACCGCAGTTTGATAAAAGGGGCATTGAAGCAAAGATGCAATATAGGGTGTGAGTTTGGCTGAGGGAGAAGGAGTGATGACTATTGAGTGCTGAGTGCTGGACACGGAGGCGTCCAATGGTCTGGTGTGTTTTATTTGGTTTATTGATGTCTGTCATTGAGACATCTTGTATGACTTATGGAATGTTATATTTTGATGTATGTGTGGGTTTGGCCAAGATATCCATCGTTGATGCAACGTGTATGTTATATGTAATTTGATTTGATATGTAAGTATGTCATTTTTTATAGTGTGTCTCTGAAGTGTTTTGTACAATAAATGTAAATCTTTTATTTTGTACTAGTCTTTAAGCCTGTTACATTAACGTGTGCTTTCTTTCTTTCTCTCTCTCTCTCCTTTGCCACTTTCTGTCTCTGTCTTTCTTTCTGTCTCTATCTCTCCTTGGCCACTGTGTCTGTCTTTCTGTCTTTCTTTCTTTTTTTCTCTCTCTCTCCTTGACCACTTTCTGTCTGTCTGTCTTTCTTTCTGACTCTCTCTTTCCTCTGCTGTCCACCACCACCCCTTGCCTACTCCCCCTGTCCAGCAGTAGCCCTTCTCCCTTCCTTTTACCTCCCCCGTGTCCAGCAGCACCCCTTCCCTGCTCCCCCTGTCCAGCAGTAGCCCTTCTCTCTTCCTTTTACTTCCCCCCTGTCCAGCAGCACCCCTTCCCTGCTCCCCCTGTCCAATAGTACCCCTTCTCCTTTCCCTGCTCCCCCTGTCCAGCATCCGCTAGCCCTCGCAGTCCCCAGCACATACCTCTCCCCTTAAGCAGCCCCCTTTCCCTCTCCACTTCTTACCAGCATGGGACACCTCGCAGTCAATCGCCACTCAATCCACTGCACATGCCCCAAGCCGCCCTACACACCGCCTGTTACATTAACGTGTGCTTTCTTTCTTTCTCTCTCTCTCTCCTTGGCCACTTTCTGTCTCTGTCTTTCTTTCTGTCTCTATCTCTCCTTGGCCACTGTGTCTGTCTTTCTGTCTTTCTTTTTTTTTTCTCTCTCTCTCCTTGACCACTTTCTGTCTGTCTGTCTTTCTTTCTGACTCTCTCTTTCCTCTGCTGTCCACCACCACCCCTTGCCTGCTCCCCCTGTCCAGCAGTAGCCCTTCTCCCTTCCTTTTACCTCCCCCGTGTCCAGCAGCACCCCTTCCCTGCTCCCCCTGTCCAGCAGTAGCCCTTCTCTCTTCCTTTTACTTCCCCCCTGTCCAGCAGCACCCCTTCCCTGCTCCCCCTGTCCAGCAGCAGCCCTTCTCCCTTCGTTTAACCTCCCCCCTGTCCAGCAGCACCCCTTCCCTGCTCCCCCTGTCCAATAGTACCCCTTCTCCTTTCCCTGCTCCCCCTGTCCAGCATCCGCTAGCCCTCACAGTCCCCAGCACATACCTCTCCCCTTAAGCAGCCCCCTTTCCCTCTCCACTTCTTACCAGCATGGGACACCTCGCAGTCAATCGCCACTCAATCCACTGCACACGCCCCAAGCCGCCCTACACACCGCAAATGGAATGTGGCCACGGAAGCACACAGCATGGTGGCAGGGATCACGGCCTACTTAGTGTGCATACGCTGATCAGGATAATTGCACACAAGCGTACTTATAGCTATTCTAGGGTTGTAAAATGAAATGACAAAAATAATGATGCAAAATATTTTAATAAAATCCAAAATCTTATTTTTTATTTTGTTATCAATATTAGATCATAAGAATAATCAATTAATTATCAATTGATTATCATTTGCATCATGAGAATTATTACAGAAGCCAAAAGCTGGCCTTGCTCATAATAAATTCCAACGTTTTACCAGTTACACATCCATACATATCCTAAATGACGACATTCCTTCGTTACAATCCATCTGCAATCTAATTGGTCCACATTATTTGTTTTCATATAAGGCTAGTTTCATATAGGCGTGTCACAAAGTTACATTCTTATATCTAAAAAGTTACATTCTCACATTAAGCTTACATATTTTATAAAAAGAAGAAATACATAAACAGATATTGTAATATACTTACAAAGGCTATACAGCTTTTAAATCCTTTCCTGTAAATATCAGTGTCTTTTCTATACTGAGATCTCTGTCTCACTAAGACTGAACAAAAAAAAAGATGGAAAGAGCAGTTAGCTCCCCCTCCCATCAATTCTACGAGTAGAAAAAAGTTGCTTAAGATCAGAGGTCAAACACCAGCTGTAACCTTATCAGGATCTCTTCAGGATTTCAGATATATGAAAATCAAAATAAAATATATTCCTAATCTATATTTGCTAACTTATATACTTGTTAACTTACTACCTATAGCTACCTAAGTAAATTTGTGTAATTTTACTAACTTACTGAAATTTACTAAAACTTAAATTTATACATACCATGATACACATATGGTTTTGATCTGTCTTTCTAACAGCAAACTCAAGTCATGGCAAACTTAGGGCCCCCTGGTATGTGGATACCAGGTCAAAAGCCAACTCCTGTCTGCCTACATTTCCCTGAGGATTGGCCTAGTTCAGGCTGGTCACTCTTTAGGACAAAGAAGCCCTATAAAACTTAAGCTTTTCCATCTGGGGTAAATTTGGTATGGTAGTTATCAATCACCGAATATCTTAGCCTGCCTCCCTGTACCTTCAAGCACATGAGACATGTGTCAAATCAATATGTTAACTTAGAATCTCTATCTTGAACTTTTTGTATTTCTGATTATTATATTCCAGCTTATCCAATTTTCATTTATTCATTTATAGCTACTAATCCACATTCTCACTTGCTCTTGGATTAGGCCCTATCTATCAACAGGTTTTTCTAACTAGTAAATCCTGGTGCAATGTGAGAAAGTGTAATAGCTGAATTTTTATTTCATGTTTGCTCACCCGTACCTGTCCAGGTAAACCAAGCTGGCCCTCCTCAGAACTACTTAAGGCATAGGACAAGGTCAGCGCACTTAGGGTTTTATTATAGAGGATGTTAATATGTAACTTGCCTATGTAACTCCTTGTAAACCGTTTTGGATGAAAACGGTATAGAAATTTTAAAAATAAATAAACAAACAGGTGTGCTACAATGGAAAATATTACAGATTGTAGTGCAAACTTGCCTCCAGTACTTACTTATAAGTTTACACTCAAATAAATCCAAAAACCAATATACCTCCCCCCCCCAACAGACGTACTGAACAACCCGTCAGTCTCCCATCTATTCTGTAACTTCTAATTACTATGTCTAGCTCTAGTCTAATTCCCGCTAATCTCCCCCTCTTCCTCCTTGAGCCTAGAGATGCTATGCTCTTTTTCTTTCTCGCTGTAAGTCGCCTTGAGCCTGTAGAGATAATGTGTGACGCACAAATAATAGATTAGATAAAATATGCTTAATTGCTCCTGTTTGCAACGTTCAAGACCTGTAATTTTTGCAGAGGGATGGAACCATATGTCTAGTGCAATTTCAGCGGGGTCCATAAAGATCTACGTGCCAAGAAATACCTAGATTACACTACGGAAGATGGCAAATTGACAACTTTTCCTTACAGAAAAATCTTCCACACTCAAGCCTTCTGCAGCTGACATTAGAACAGGACAGTGCAGAAATGATAAGGTCAGTAGCAAATGCTAAAATCACACAGCAAACAAAATATTCTATCTCTGTCACAAGAACTCTTTAAGGCATTAATGACAGCGGACTATGTTTCCATGTACTGAATGCTACTCATGGCACAATCCAACCCCTTCCCATCCATCACACACACCGGGAAAGCGAACTGAAAGATATGAATCGTTTTCTCACATCCCATCTGGATCTCTATAGGGATAATGCAAATATGACATTGTAGACAAAGTGCAATTGATTCCTGAGAATGGGACCTCATAATCCTGCACATTCTATATGCAGTACTCCCCCGATATTCACGGGAGTTCTGTTCCAGGAAACCCCGCGAATCTTGAAAAACCGCGAATACGGTTTTTCGTGGGGGAGACTGGAGAGGGCAACGGGAGAGGCAGGAGAGGGCAGCCGGAGCGCCGGCGAGGGAAGGAAATCACTCGCAGTACGCTCCGACCGCCTCTTCCTGTACTAAAGTCGGGCCTCACCAATCAGGAGCTGCGTGTCAAAGTAGCTCCTGATTGGTGAGGCCCGACTTTAGTGCAGGAAGAGGCGGTCGGAGCGCACAGCGAGTGATTTACCTTCACTCGCCGGCGCTCCGGTTGCCCTCTCCTGCCTCTCCAGCTGTCCTCTCCTGGTTGGCGGTTCGCGGTTGGAAAATACCGTGAATGACCGGGACCGCGAACTGCTGACCGCGAATTCGCGGGGGAGCACTGTATGGCACTTTGAGCTGTTCACACCTTAAATAAATACCGAGCCAATGAGAGCTAATAATTAGCTTCGTGACAAACAATTATTAGCATTAACATGTTTTAATTTAAATTTAAGCATATAGCATGGAAACAGAATAACAGAGGTAGGGGATAAATTAGATAAACTGGATAAAACTGTGGGCAATTTACAGAATACTGCTACCTCTAACATTAAAGATAGTATGCTATTTCATGCTAAGATGGAAAAAAATGAAGAACTATATGAGGATTAAGAATCTTGGTTTCCTAATTTCCCCCATCACACACTACTTATCTCCATTGGAGCTAGTAAGAATGTATATGAGGGAAACTTCACAATATGCCAATGTGGATACTTTTGAGCCTGATCACCTATGTTACATCCCGAGGGCTTCTAAGGAGGTGGTAGACGAGGGTGAAATTGATAAACTAGTCTCACCAGACAGTTTGGATCTGTCTCAGTTCCTTGAGTCACCTAAGGACAGAATTACAAAACGAGCTGTGCTCTTGGTAACTTTTAAAACAGAGCTAGAGAAACAAGCTATTTTGAAGTTATATTTTACTCATAAACTAGCTCTGTTTTGTGTCCAAAGAGTGTTAATGCTTCCAGATGTGTCAAAGCAGACTCGGTTAAAAAGGAAGCAGTTTCTACTGCTTAAGCCTATTCTTTTAAAAATTCTGTTGTAAGTACCGTATTTTTCGCTTCATAAGACGCACCTGACCATAAGACTCACCCTAGATTTATAGGAGGAAAACGAAAAAAAAAAACATTCTGAACTAAATTCTTCCTGCCAGGTTCTGCACCCAACCCCACATTCCTTGCCAGGCTCTGCACCCTGTCCCCCCTCTTGTGGTCTAGTGGTGGGCCGGGACAGGGAACAGGCCAGTGCCTAGTGGCTGGCAGGCAGGTAGGGACAGGGCAGGCAGGGAAGTCTTTCTGTTTCCTGCTCAGCTTTGGAAAATGCACATATCTAATACCTTTACATTTTTATTTCCTCTTTTTTACATTTTTTTTAAAGCAATTCACATGTCCAGCACAAGGCCTCTTACCTCAGCAGGACCCCCTCCCTCCTACCTCCCTGGTACCCTTGATGAAGTTACAGGGAAATACTTTTAAAACCAATTGGAGGAAGTTTTTTTTCACTCAGAGAATAGTTAAGCTCTGGAACATGTTGTCAGAGGATGTGGTAAGAGCGGATAGCGTAGCTGGTTTTAAGAAAGGTTTGGACAAGTTCCTGGAGGAAAAGTCCATAGTCTGTTATTGAGAAAGACATGGAGGAAGCCACTGCTTGTCCTAAATTGGTGGCATGGAATGTTGCTACTGTTTAGGGTTCCGTAATCTTTTGTTACTCTTTGGGATTCCGGAATCGTGCTGTTCTTTAGGATTCTGAATGGAATGTTGCTACTTCTTAGGTTTTGGCCAGGAACTAGGGACCTGGATTGGCCACCATAAAAACGGGCTACTGGGCTTGATGGACCATTGGTCTGACCCAGTAAGGCTATTCTTATGAGCTTGTTAAAAGCGTACATATGCACCTTCCCTCCCTTCTGTTCTCCTCCATCCAATAGCACGTGCATATGACCCTTTTTACAACACCGTAGCGCGCTTTTTAGTGCTGGCCACGGTGGCAACAGCTCCGACACTCGTAGAAATTCTATGAGCGTTGGAGCTCTTACCGCCGCAGCCGACACTGAAATCCACGTTATGGTTTTGTAAAAAGGATGGGTGGGGATAATGCGCTCCAATAAGGCACGCCCACGCTATGCATGCCTCCGGAATAGCTTTTTCCCAGTACATGCGCACCTTTATGCCTCTTTCCGTGGACTATTCTGAGCATGTGCCGATCGCTATCACCAGCGACTCATCTCATGTAAATTTGACGACCTTCTGTGAACCTCCACGAACCACACTCACATGCGCAGTTCTTCGAGAATGACTAGCCTTACGGAAATCGTTACATTTACAGCGGCCCGTCAGATTTTACCAGCGATATAAGAGAATCCGGCTATAATTCACTTACTCTTATTCATGTCAGAGAAATTGCACTGATATTCTTTGAGTAAAGCAATATTTTTTTTGTGGGAGGATCATTTTGGGACTCCTTGATATTCTATTAATATTTTAAAATTCATGGAGGAGGAAACATTACCCGCTGGGGTTTACAACGAGTCAGAATAACAGTGCGAACAGCTGGTAAATATCTGCCAGTGTAATGCCTCTCTCCTTATCTGGAAGGTGACTAAAGAATGGAACAGCTGGAAGAAATAATCAGTGCATGATTGATAGAACATCAGGATAAAAGTGTCAGGTGTGTTAATTACAGTAGAAATTGAAATTCTACCATCATCATAAGTGAAGGAATAGAACAGAAACTCCTTGAGCGAGATTGTGCTGGTTTGAACCTTGGAGAGGCTTTGTCCCTGTCAATGTTCACGTATGACTCTAACTTGCGCCTTTCTAAAACATAATAGCCTCATAGCATCCTATTTTCAGTATTGTTCTGTGATTAAAAAAATGTTTCATGTACTAGTGTTCTAATCTACGGCACCCCGCTGGGCTCACATATGACACCGCCTCCACTAGCATTAGCGGAGGTTCAAGTGAGTTGCTGTTGCACCCCGTATCACGTTGGTGGGGTAACTATGGCGTAGTGGTTAGAGCTACAGCCTCAGCACCCTTGGGTTGTGGGTTCAAATCCTGTGCTACTCCTAGTGGGCAAGTCACATGGCGGGGCATAATCAAAAGGGACGTCTAAGTCCGTGTACGTCCATTTCGCAAGTCGTCCAAAGTCAAAAAGTGCCTAAGTGACATTTTCGAAAGAGACGTCCAACTTCTTTTGACTTTCGAAAATCGTCCAAATTATACGTCCTGCAGATCTGATCTAAAACGTCTATCTTTATAGTCCATTTTCGTACAAATGTCTGTCCAAGTCAAAAACGTCTAGAACAAGCCCTGTTGGACGTGGTTGACAGAACACCCAGACAGGGCACCTAAATAGTGGGGTACCTTACAGGGCACTGCTGTGAACTTCACAAACAGGGTGCCATGGCTTCTCCTCACTACAGCTCCCTTATAGGTGACGGTGAGCCCCCTAAACCACCTCCAGAATCCCCTAGACCCACTTATCTACCGTTCCTATAGCCCTTGTGGATGCAGGAGTCACTTATATGCCAGTCCAAAAGGGTTTTGGGGGTATATAGGGGAGTGCACATGTTTCAATATCAATACAGTGATTACAGGAGCTTATGGGCATGGGTCCATCTCTCTATGGGTCCCAAACCCACCCCCAAGATGACTTAAGCTGCCTCTGGGCTGGACGACTAGGCTTTCCTTTGCCAGGTGGCCAGGTGATGATGGTCTGGAGGCTGAAATTTCAAGTTATGATTAAAATTTTTATTGGGGCGGCGGGGTGTTAGTGATCACTGGAGTAGTGTGTGGGGGTCTGTGTTATGTGTTTTCAGTGATTATCTGGTGACTTAGACCATGTTTTAGATGATCTAAGTCAAAGTTTCCTCTAGGCTCTGTTGTTTAACTTTCGGTTATACATGCTGTACGACTAAGTCTAAGCCGGCCCACGTCCCGCCCAACTCCCGCCCTCGACACACCTCCCGAAACGCCCCGTCTAGCTTTGGACGTTGAGCGGCTCTATGAAGGCCTAAGTCATTTAGAAATACGTCCAAAACCCGGTTTGATTATCGGCACTTGGACGTTTTAGAGAAATGTTCGTCCAAGTGCCGATTTAGGCCGGTTTTTGGACGTTTTTCTGTTTCGATTATGAGCCCCTTAATCTTTCATTGCCCCATTAGAGGGTGACGGGACAAAAGCGCGCGAGACAAACGCATGCCGACATTTCAGAGCGGACAAGTAAGCGCAAGACATGAGCGTGCCACTCTAAAAGCTTCTTTTAAAGGGCTCCAATGGGGGTGGGGGGGAACGGAACCCCCCACTTTACTTATTAGTGTTCACGCTGCCGTGTGGGGGTGGGGGGTGTAACCCCCCCACATTATAGAGAAAAAATAACTTTTTACCTATTTTGGGGGAAAAGTTATGTTTTCTGTATAATGAGGGGTTACAACCCCCCAAAACCACCCCAACAGCAGCGCCAACACTATTAAGTAAACTGAGGGGGCCTCCCCACACACACTCCATCGGAGCCCTTTAAAAGAACCTTTTAGAGCGGCGCACTCACGTCTTGCGCTCAGTTGTCCGCTCTGAAATGTCGGCTCGCGTTTGTCTCGCGCGCTTATGACTATGAACCCATTAGATAGATTTTGAGCCCAAGGGAACATGATTGATGTACGTGGATGTAACCTGCTAAACAAGTCCCAAGCCCTTTCTCTGATGTCATAATGTCTCGTTGCATCATTGCCTAAGAGCCAACCTCATCAGTGATGTCATTGTGCTATGTTTGGCTCACTTCGGGCATTGTACTGGAGGAAAGTATGGTGCAGTGATCAGAGCTTCAGCCTCACCACCCTGAGATTGTGCGTTCAATCCCTGTGACCCTGGGTAAGTCACTTAATCCTCCACTGTCCCAGATACATTAAGTAGACTGTAAACCCACTGGAACAAGTCTCAATCCTTTTCCTTACTTGAAATTTTTAACTACCAGCCTTGTATATGCAACGTTTGGAGTATTACTGGATAATAAAGAAATCGGAGGTATTTGAATTGTGACGACATCATTTCAGTGCCCTCCATCAATCCTTTTTACTTAGGGGCTCTTTTTCTAAAGTCACTTACTGCCAGATTCTATAAGGATGACTATATTAGTTGCCTTAAATTGGTGCCTATGTTAATTACCTAAATGAGCTTTAACTATTATTTATCAGTTCTATAGCGCTGTGCATTTCACAATTCAACAGATGGTCCCTGCTCGGAAGAGCTTACAATCTAATTTGGACAGACAGGACGTCCCAGGGTTGGGGAGTTTTTAGCAGAAGGAATGAGACAACGGGTAAAGGTATCTGATGGTGAGTAGGAGTTAAAGAGGTGAAAGCAGTTCCAAAAAAAAAAAATCAAGCTTTTCGCTTGGATTTGATGACTGCTAGAGATGGAGCATGATGGATTGACTCTGGCAGCCTGTTCCAGGCAGACAGTGCAGCAAGAAATAAGGGACGGGGTCTGGAGTTGGCGGTGGAGGAGAAAGGTACAGATAAGGGCCTAACACAGTTTCTTAAAGGGGGTGGGGGTGGGGGTAAGTTAGGTGATAGAAGGGCATGTACCATTTAGCGAATTTGGGCCTTAATGTGTAATCCACCCTGAACTAGTTCTGCTATGGATGGAATAGAAATAATGGCTAATCTAGAATCTATGAACTATTTATATGTCCCTAAACACTGTTGCACTCAGATTTGTTTCTATGAAATTGACCTTATTATAGCGTCTCCACCTGGTCGTTCTATTCTGTTGTAGTGTTACCCATTTAAATTGCCATTGCTGGGCTGGTTTTGGGGTTTGTTTGTTTTTGCAGCAGTCCAAAAAAATTGTTAAACTGGGCATTGTTGTATTCTCACACGTCTTGCATGGAAATTTATTTTTTTTTTTTTAAAAAAAGGGGTGGAAAAAAACACAAGAAAATTTTCAGTCTAACTGTGTATTCATTTGATTCCAATGCATGTTTCAGGGTTGGCGGCAGGAGGGAGTGGGCATCCCTCCTGTCGGCTGATAAAATTGGGCGTCCTATACATAATCGTGCCCAAAATGTTTTCAGGCAGATGTGAACCAGCAAAAATTTAGGAGGACATTGACAGGACAGGGCCCCAAGGAGCATGGGGCCCTGTAACCCCTGTCCTAAATTTTCTATACTATGTTCCCAGGGGAGCTCAGAACGGTTTACATGAATTTATCCAGGCACTCAAGTACTTTTCCTTGTCTGTCCCAGTGGGTTTACAATCTATCTAATGTGCCTGGGGCAAGGGGGGGATTAAGTGACTTTGCCCAGGGTCACAAGGAGCAGTGTGGGTTTGAACTCACAACCTCAGGGTGCTGAGGCTGTAGCTTTAACCACTAAGCCACTCTAGAAATCGAATAGAGCAAAAGTGAGCCAAGTATAGGACAACCAAGCCATTATGATATCACTGATGAGGTTGGCTCTTATTGGTGGAATGAGGCATTATGACATCATAATACCAGCTTTGGTTATCAGAGGCTGAAACTTTTCATACTGTTTATTTATTCAGTTTTCTATACTGTTCTCCCAGAGGAGCTCAGAACGGTTTACATGAATTTATTCAGGTACTTAAGCAGTTTTCCCTGTCTGTCCCCAGTGGGCTCACAATCTATCTAATGTTCCTGGAGGGGGGGGTGGTATTAAGTGACTTGCCCAGTGTCACAAGGAGCAGCATGGGGCTGAACCCACAACCTCGGGGTGCTGGGGCTGTAGCTATAACCCGTGTCACGCTCTCAGATATAATGTGATAGGAGACAGCTTGGCAGGCCTTGTCAGAGAGAGATGGCAGACATAGTTAACAAAGCATGGCAAAAGCATAACATGACAAACAGTGTGGTGAGACACAGCATAGCGAGTATAGTACTGCAGAACATTGCTCAGGGAACATGGCATTACGAAGTATGACATGACTTGATGAAGCATAGCATGGAACACATGGAATAGCAAACCTTGTGTGGCAGACATGGTATGAGAGATTGTGGCATGGCAAACATAGTATGGTAAATATGGTGTATATTATAGTAGGACGAAGATAGTGAATAGTGTGAATGAGTGTGGAGGAATATTGTATGAGAAAACATGGTATGGTCAGACGGTGACAGGTCAAAAGTGCGCGCCGACAAAGGCACACCGAGAAAACTGAGCGCAAGGCGGAAGCCTGCGCCGAAGAAAAACAGTGTATTAAAGGGCTCCGACGGGGGGTGTGGGGGGGAACCCCCCCAGACACACTTTACTGAATACATATCGCGCCGGCATGGGGGGGGTTGTAACCCCCCACATTATATTGAAAACTTCACTTTTTCCCTAAAAAACAGGGAAAAAGTTAAGTTTCCAGTATAATGAGAGGGGTTACAACCCCCCAAACCCCCCACAACGCCGCACAACGCCAGCGCAATCTGTATTCAGTAAAGTGTGGGGGGGGGGGGTTTCCCCACCAAGAACCCCGTCTGAGCCCCTTAAAACACTGTTTTTCTTCGGCGCAGGCTTCCGCCTTGCGCTCAGTTGTCTCGGCACACCTTTGTCAGCGTGCGCTTTTGACTATGAACCTGGTCAGACCTAGGATGAAACCACATAGCATATGAGACTCGAGACAGTGGGGGGTCGGAGCATTTGAATCGGCACACTCTCATAGACGGTCAGGGAAAGAGGTGAGATTTTATTGTCTTCCTGAAGTTTGGTAGACCTATGCGAGCAGGGAGTTTGTTCCAGATGTGCGACAGGTAGTGCGCGTAAGATCTTCTGGTTGGCACGTGGGGTCGCTTTTCCTCTGGCAAGTGAAGCGGTCGATTTGGGGCATAGGGCGGAAGTTTGGAGGCCCTATAGGCCAAAAGAAACCAAAATACAAAAAAGAATACCAATACCAGCAATAATGCAAATTATAAAAAATTGGTATTAATGGTGAAAATCTGTCCTTGAATAGCCCTGGAGGTGATAAAGAAAAATGTGCTTCCTCAAATTGGAATTGAAGAAAACAAGATAAATGAGATAAAGGGATCAATCAGTACGGGCCCAGTACCCTCGTTTTGACCATTGGCCCCGGGCAGGTGTTTATGCAGTGACAAGCACTTTAGAAATAAATCTAAATAAACCCTGCCCCGTACATCATATTGTCCCTTTAATATATATAGTTTGTATAAAAAGGTATAAATGTATATTACCAAATAATTGGAAGCACAATCATCTCCAGATTAAAGCAACAGGAGAGAAAATCACCCCAAAGAAAAACTCCCTGAAACTTAACATAAAGAGACACAAAAATGTGAAAAGTGAAAAACCAAAATGTAAAAGGTGGCAAAAAATCATCAATGAACCAAAGAAAAAATTAAAAAATATAATATATATAAAAATGACAATGTAATATCCTCAGTCTGTTTCAACAAAGCACAGCGCCAAGGGCCCTGTGCACCTGTCACTAATAATTCGTGAAAATAGTAGTAAACAGTGAAAAACGGTGAAAGATACTTAGCTCTATAGGCCGGCATCATGTCGTGAAAGAGCTTGTAGGCCATTACCAGGCTTCTGAATAGGCATCGTTTGTCGATCGGCGGCCAGTGGGCAGCGCACAGTGCCAGGGTGACTGGATCTTATATGTTGAGATATTTCAGGAGTCGGTAGCCGATGGAGATTTTTTCGTGAGGTGTTTAGGAGCACGTTGCAGAGACGTCTTGTTCCGAGAAGTATCGTCTGATTTTCTGTAGCTGTCAGAGGTAGTAGAATGAGGCAGATACTACTTTGGAGATATGGTCAGAGAGCGATAGGTCACCGTCAAGGATAACCCCAAGGGAACTCAAAAATTTGCATACAGATTTACAAAATTTGCCCAATGCGCACCTAAGTTGAGCTCTGGCATATATACCTGCTTTTAGCAGGCATTAATCTATAAAGGATTAGCTTCATAAGAATTACTGCTGCTGGGTCAGACCAGTGGTCCACCGTGCCCAGCAGTCCACCCATGCAGTGGCCCCTAGGTCAAAGACCAGTGCTCTAAATGAGCCCAGGCTCACCTGCGTACTTTCCAGTTGAGCAGGAACTTGTCCAACTTTGTCTTGAATCCCTGGAGGGTGTTTTCCCCTACGACAGATTCCGGAAGAGCGTTCCAGTTTTCCACCACTCTCTGGGTGAAGAACTTCCTTATGTTCATACGGAATCTATCCCCTTTCAACTTTAGAGAGTGCCCTCTTGTTCTCCCTACCTTGGAGAGGGTGAACAACCTGTCCTTATCTACTAAGTCTATTCCCTTCAGTATCTTGAATGTTTCGATCATGTCCCCTCTCAGTCTCCTCTTTTCAAGTGAGAAGAGGCCCAGTTTCTCTAATCTCTCGCTGTACAGCAAGTCCTCCAGCCCCTTATCCATTTTAGTCGCTCTTCTCTGGACACTTTTGAGTAGTACCGTGTCCTTCATGTACGGCGACCAGTGCTGGACGCAGTACTCCAGGTGAGGGCAGGGCAGGATTAACCAATAGGTCAAGTAGGCATGTGCCTAGGGCCTGAAATGGTCAGGGGGGCCTGATGAAGGAGGACATCAACATTGTTTTTTCCAAACAGTGATGGGCCCCTCCAGCATCGATCGGTAACGCGGGCCCCACCCCAATCGGCAACGCGGTGTCCCCCCCCCTCCCCATCAATGGAAAGTAAGACAAGCAAGCAATGCGGGTAAGAAAGGCAACGGGAATTGTAATTGTGCTTGCCCAAAGCTTCCCTCTGACGCAGCTTTCTGTTTCCGCCTGGGTGCATGGTGGGGTGGGGCAGGGCAGGGGGGGCCCAGTGTACTTGTGTGCCTGGGGGCCCTCGATGGATTAATCCTGCCCTGGGTGAGGGTGCGCCATGGCCCGGTACAACAGCATGATAACCTTCTCTGATCGGTTCGTGATCCCCTTCTTTATCATAGACTGAAGCTGAGGGGGGACAGGTCCAGGACTAATATCAGGAAGTTCTATTTCATGCAGCGAATGGTGGACACCTGGAATGCTCTCCCAGAGGAAGTAATTGCAGAATCCACCGTTCTAGGATTTAAGGGTAAATTAGATGCCCATCTCCCTTGAGAAGCATACAGTGATATGGGGACTAAAACTAGGCCAGGGTACACCTGGTGGGGCCTCCGCGTGTGCGGATCACCGGACCTGATGGACCCAGGGTCTGATCCGGAGATGGCAATTCTTATGTTCGCCCTTTTTGCCGCCGCCGCGCATTGCGTGGACGGCTTCATTGACTTGTCGATCAGAACTCCCAAGTCTCTTTCCTGGGAGGCGTCTCCAAGCACCGCCCCAGGCATCCTGTATTCGTGCATGAGATTTTTGTTACCGACATGCATCACTTTACACTTATCCACGATGAACCTCATCCGCCATGTCCTTTGTAAAATACCGCTTAGCATTCAAGTTTGTCAGTGCTGAATTTTCAGCACCATTTACTGAATCCCCTCCCATATTCCTGTCCAAAATTTTAAGATTGCCATGGAGTGAGTTTTATTTGCGATATCTATTTGAAACCCAGCTCTTTCGCATCCTATTACAAACATGTTAAATGATGTACAGTGGTGCCTCACACAACGAACTTAATTGGTTCCAGGAGCAAGTTTGTTATGCGAAAAGTTCGTTATGTGAAACGCGTTTTCCCATAACAATACATGTTAAAAAAAATTATTCGTTCTGCAGCATAAAATATGCTAAGATGACATAAAAAAAGATAAATTTGTCAAAATGGTGAAAATGGTGGTCTTGCTGAGGCCAAACTCTTTGACGAGGTCACACTGTTTTACCCCACATTCACTCCTTCTAATTATTTCCCGTTTCATTTCAACAGAAATCACCTTCCTGCTTTTTTAGAAGCCATGATATATAAAAAATATTGAGTTTATCTTAAAAGGACGACTGTATACAGTGAGAGAGGGCAGAGTCTCAGCGGCAAAAACTGGGACTTAACTTTTCTTTTTTTTTTCTTTTTTTCTAGCATCGGGGAAGCGGCGAGAGTAGCTCCGCCCCCCCCCAACGCATCAGCAGTAGGCGCCGGGCCCCTCCATAAAAGGAGGCGAGCCGACGGTCCGCCACTGCACAGGGAGCCAGGCGAAGGGCTGTGAGAGAGGGCAGTTAAGCGCAGTGACTAACGACTGCCTGCAGTGCCTGCGCGGAAGGATGCAATACATCGGCAGCTCGGGCGACTTCGTTGTGTGAAACGAAGTTCGTTGTATGAATCAAGACATGAAGTTCGTTGTGTGCAGCGTTCGCTGTGCGAGGCGTTCGTTATGCGAGGCACCACTGTACTGTTATATGTTATATTGGCATAATTATGAATGTGGGTTTGGTGGGGGAGAGGGCGGTAGGTGGATTACATAGAAAAGATGAATACATTTATTGCAAATTTATAGAGAAGCTTATTGAAGAGCTCATATTTATTCCAGCTAGGAGACATTACGGACGTTTACCCATGCCATCTCAAAGCAATTCATCATATTGTGAAACTGTTGCACTGAAGCAGAAATTAATTCTTTCTGTGCAATTTTCTGCTTTAACGGTGAAGGTTGAATTTTAGGCTGGTTCCTAGGCTCGCAAGCTCCACAGCCACCCTGTGAGATTTATTAAAGCTGATGTGAGCTTCATATGCTTTTTACTCCCGTTTTAATGGTAATTGTATTATCTGTCAAAACTTCAATTGGATCCTAAGGTTATCTACTGAGCTTTACTTTGCATGGCTTAGCGAGGATGAGCCAGCAGCGTCGCAGCCACGGAGGGAAGAAGTCCAAGGGGGAATAAAAGAGGTGAATATTTTGCCATTGTATTTTGCCAGTCTGCAGGATTTTATACACTCTGTTCTGAGGTGCGAGTCGGTGCAACCGAGCTCGTACCCCCCCCCTCCCCCCAAGTTGACGCTGCCCTACCAGGCATGGCAGGTTAGCTTTGGTGGGAAGCAGTGAAACGATGCAGGCCACTGCCTACAGAGTTCAAGGACTTAGCTCACAGGCATGCGGATTACTAGTGAGGCTGAAATCGCAATGTCAGTCGAGATCCAGCTGAATTCATTATTCTAAGTAATTAATAGTATTAGAGAAGCATCAGACATGTACGCCATAATAACATGTGGGCAACTTAAGCAATTATCGAGACCTGTTTGTTTTAAATAGACTCATCCCTTCGGTTGCGCTGCAGCTGTGTTCGGTTTGTTACAGTCAATTATCGCACATGAACACGGCACAGAGTAACTCCAAATGACATCTCTGTGCAAATCTGTGAGTACCCACAGCATACGAACCAGCTGCTTTCGGGAGCATGGACTGGATGGAATTCAAAGAAAAGGAAAGGTGCATGCTTTTGACCTTTTTTTGTGATTAAAGATTGTCTCTGCAATCGCATCTTCGTCCCAAAAACCTCAAACATCATTGCAATAGTCATATCTATCTGTCCGCTTATGTTAGTTTAAAAAAAAAACGAATCCTAAGATAAGCAGGACCGGAGTTGCCCACCCCTGATCTAGTCACTTGACTCCTTATTCACCTAAGACAGGGGTGTCAAAATCCCTCCTCGAGGGCCGCAATCCAGTCGGGTTTTCAGGATTTAAGAACATAAGAACATAAGAAGTTGCCTCCGCTGAGGCAGACCATAGGTCCATCCTGCTCAGCGGTCCGCTCCCGCGGCGGCCCATCAGGCCCATTGCCTGAGCAATGGTCTATACCTATCTATACCCCCCAATCCCTTTTTCTTCTAGGAATCTATCCAAACCTTCTTTGAAACCATTTAATGTTTTCTTGTCTACAACAGCCTCTGGAAGCGCGTTCCATGTGTCCACTACCCTCTGAGTGAAGAAGAACTTCCTAGCGTTTGTTCTAAACCTGTCCCCTTTCAATTTCTCCAAGTGCCCCCTTGTACTTGTGGTGCCCCATAATTTAAAAAATCTGTCCCTGTCTACTTTTTCTATGCCCTTCAGGATCTTGAAGGTTTCTATCATGTCTCCTCTAAGTCTTCGCTTCTCCAGGGAGAAAAGTCCCAACTGCTTCAATCTGTCGGTATATGGGAGATTTTCCATTCCCTTTATCATTTTAGTTGCTCTTCTTTGTACTCCCTCAAGTACCGCCATGTCTTTCTTGAGGTACGGCGACCAGTACTGGACACAGTACTCCAGATGCGGCCGTACCATTGCACGATACAGCGGCATGATGACTTCCTTCGCCCTGGTCGTAATACCCTTCTTAATGATACCCAGCATTCTGTTTGCTTTCCTAGAGGCTGTGGCGCATTGCGCCGATGCCTTCAGTGTTGCGTCTACCATCACTCCCAGGTCTCTCTCCAGGTTACTAACCCCTAGTGATGTTCCCCCCATTTTGTATGTGAACATCGGGTTCTTTTTCCCCACGTGCATGACCTTGCATTTCCCCACGTTGAAGCTCATCTGCCACTTTTCGGCCCACTTTTCCAGCTGCGTTAGATCCTTTTGGAGATCCTCGCAGTCTTCCTTGGTTTGAGCCCTGCTGTATAGTTTGGTGTCATCTGCAAATTTAATGACTTCACACTTAGTTCCCGCCTCTAGGTCATTTATGTAGATATTGAACAAGAGTGGTCCCAGCACCGACCCCTGCGGAACTCCGCTCGTGACCCCTTTCCAGTCTGAGTAGTGGCCCTTTACGCCAACCCTCTGCTTCCTGTTTGCCAGCCAGTTTTTGATCCATCGGTGGACCTCCCCTTGTACCCCGTGGTTCCATATCTTTTTAAGCAGTCTCTCATGTGGCACCTTGTCGAAGGCTTTTTGGAAATCAAGGTAAATGATGTCTATAGATTCCCCTTTATCCACCTGGCTGTTCACTCCCTCAAAGAAGTACAATAAGTTTGTGAGGCATGACCTACCCTTACAGAAGCCATGTTGACTCGGTTTTAGCTGCCCATTTTTTTCGATGTGCTCATAGATGCTGTCTTTAATCAGTGCCTCCATCATCTTTCCCGGGACTGAGGTCAGGCTCACCGGCCTGTAGTTTCCCGGGTCCCCCCTTGCGCCCTTCTTGAAGATGGGCGTGACATTTGCTATTTTCCAATCCTCCGGGATCTCTCCGGTTTTTAAGGATAGGTTGCATATCTGTCGAAGTGGCTCCGCTATTACGTCTTTTAGTTCCTTGAGTACCCTTGGGTGAATGCCATCCGGACCCGGCGATTTGTCGCTCTTTAGTCTGTCGATCTGCTTGAGTACATCCTCTTGGCTTACCTCTAAATCGACCAGCTTATCGTCTTGGTCTCCTATTACGATCTCCTTGGGTTCCGGAATGGTGGTTATATTCTCCATCGTGAAGACTGACGTGAAGAACTCATTTAACCTGTCAGCTATCTCTTTCTCTTCTTTTACAACTCCCTTTCTGTCTCCATCGTCCAATGGTCCCACTTCTTCTCTCGCCGGTTGCTTCCCCTTGACGTATCTGAAGAACGACTTGAAGTTTGTTGCTTCCTTTGCCAGTCTCTCTTCGTATTCTCTTTTTGCTTTTCTAACCACTCGGTGACACTCTTTCTGGTGTTCTTTGTGCCCTTTTTGGTTCTCCTCTGTTTGGTCTTTTTTCCATTTTCTGAACGATGCTTTCTTGTCGCTTATCGCCTTCTTTACTGCACTTGTTATCCACACTGGGTTTTTTGTTCTATTTTTTTTGCACCCTTTTCTGAACTTGGGGATGCATATGCTTTGTGCTTCGTGCACAGTCTCCTTGAATAAGGTCCAGGCCTTTTCTACGGATTCCGTCTTCCCTATGTTGCTTTTGAGCTTCTTTCCCACCATTTTTCTCATGGCATCATAATTTCCTTTTTTGAAGTTGAGTGCCGTCGTTGTGGTTCTTTTCCCCTTTGATGATCCAATTTCAAGCCTGCACTGGATCATGTTGTGATCGCTGTTACCTAGTGGGGGTAATACCGCCACCTCCTTTGCTGTCTCCCCTAGTCCGTTGAAGATTAGGTCAAGAGTGGCATCGCCCCTTGTTGGTTCCGTGACCAGCTGCTCCATGAAACAGTCCCTCGTGACTTCTATGAATTTTGTTTCTCTTGCGCAGTTTGAGTGCCCAATACTCCAGTCTATCCCAGGATGGTTGAAGTCCCCCATCACCACCACATTTCCGCTTCTGCATACCTTCTTCAGTTCAGCCTCCATCTCCTGGTCGATTTCTTCCGGTTGTCCAGGTGGGCGGTAGTACAGACCCAGTTTAATGTCTGCTCCTGCTCCTCCCTGTAGCTTAACCCATAGTGATTCCAGGCCATCCGCCCGTACTGTTGTTTCCGTTCTGGCTGATGGTATGGAGTCTTTTATGTACAGCGCTATTCCTCCACCCTTTTTATGTGTCCTGTCTCTCCTGTATAGTTTGTACCCTGGTATGGCCACATCCCATTGATTGTCCTCAGTCCACCACGTTTCTGTGACTCCAATTATGTCTAGGTCCTTATTGCTGGCTGTGATTTCCAGTTCTCCCATTTTGGCCCTCAGGCTCCTAGCATTTGTGTATAGGCAGTTTAAGACCCAGTTTTTTGTTCTCTCTCTTTGTTTCCCTTGTGCTTTGGTATTCCTGCAGTTTCCCTCATGGTTTGCCAGCCCCTGAGCTTCGTCCTCCTCCTGTTGTGTGTTTGTGACGTCCTCTGCCTGTTTCCCCTGCACCTCCTGCTCTCCTAATTCCCACTCAGTCCTGGGCTCTTTTTCACAATGACTTTGCCCCTCTGTTTCCTGTTGTTCTGTGTTGGTGCCGCTTACCTGGTCCATTTGTGCCCTCGATCCCTGCAATGCGTCTTTAGGTCCTTTTTCAACCCATACACCCTCAGACCCGAGTCCTCTTTTGCACTGTCCCAGTTCAGTACCTTTGTCAAGTACTGATGTCCGATGTGTCGAGGTCAGGTCGACTATCGGCTTTCCCCTTCTTCTCAGTTTAAAGCCAAGTCTATGACGTTCTGGACGTTGCGTGCCAGCATCCTCGTCCCAGCTGTGCTAAGGTGCAGTCCATCTCTTCTGTACAGCTTGTTCTTCCCCAAGAAGGTAGTCCAGTTCCTAACAAAGTGGAAGCCCTCCTCCTCGCACCATCTCCTCAGCCAAAAGTTAATTGATTGTAGTTCGCTCTGTCTCTTTGTGTCCGCTCTCGGTACTGGCAGGATCTCTGAGAAGGCTATCTTCCTTGTCCTTAGTCTCAGTTTCCTCCCCAGGGTCCTGAACTGGTCAGTTAGTGTAGTCCTGTTGAAGTTTCTCCTGCTGATGTCGTTGGTTCCGATGTGGATCACTACTGCTGTCTCCTCCGTCTCGGCTCCCTCCAGGATCCTCTCGATATTGTTGATGATGTCTTTTGTTCTTGCCCCCGGGAGACATGTTACCAGTCTGTCCTCTCTCCCTCCGGCTATATGACTGTCTACTCCTCTCAGGATTGAGTCCCCGACCACGATAGCCGATCTCCCCTTCTTCAACTGTCTCTCTGGTCTCAGATCTGTGTCATATGTGTAGTCCGTTTGTCCTTCCTCTGGGCTCTGCTGTGTCTCCGCCCCTGGTCTCAGGTCTGTGTCATCTGCGCAGTTCGCTAGTCCTTTCTCCTGGCTCTGATGGATCTCCTCCTCCTCTGCCTGCCCAGGTCCTCCGCAAGGTCCTAGTTCCATGGTGTCTGGTGATTCCTGTCGTCCAACTGTCGGTTCCCTCCTGGTGTGTTGGTGGTCCTGTGCCTCTACCATCTTGCAGGCCTCCTCAATGAATTTCTCGAGCTCCCTAACTTGTTCTGCGATGTGGCTCTCTCTGGCGGTGTCCACGGTTGTCCAACACTGTTCTTCCAGGGTGCACAGTCCCTCCAGTTCTTGTACTCGAACCTGCAGTCTCCCGACCTCCTTCTTCAGGCTATCCAGTTCCTGACATCGATTGCAAATGTATACCTGCCTCCCGGAGGGGAGGTAGTCATACATATGGCACTCGATGCAGAAAACTGGGTAGCTCCCCTGGGTTCCTGTAGCCTCCATTCCTGTAGCCTCGGTGATTTGGGAGCGGTGCCTGTGCAGTTATCTGAAAAAGTAGAGAGAGAGAAAGAGTGATAAGTGGAGAATAGAAATTTTTTTTTTTTTTTTTTTAAGGTTAGAAGTTAGAAGTTGGGTTAGATTTGCTGCTGGGCTGCCTGGGCTCCTTCACAGGCTTCCTTCGCAAAGGCGCTCTCGCCTTCGCCGCGCGCCGAACGGCTGGGCGCCGTTGGCTCCCCTCCTTTTAAGGGGGGGGAGTCCAGGCACCGACGCTGCTGTGACGCGGCACGGGTGGGCGGAGCTACCTCTCGCCACCCGTTCCGCGCTGTCGCTAGCCCCTGCCTCCTCCTCCGACCTGAAAAAAAAGGAAAAACGCCTCCTCTCCTCTCCCTTTGCCTCTCCTGTTTCCTCAGCCGCTGCCCGCCCTCGCTGCCTCCACGCGCTGATTTCCCCAATGAATATGCATGAGATCTATTAGCTAGCAATGAAAGCAGTACATGCAAATAGATCTCATGCATATTCATTGGGAAAATCCTGAAAACCCGACTGGATTCCAGCCCTCGAGGACCGGAGTTGCCCATCCCTGATCTAGTCACTTGACTCTTTATTCACCTAAGACAGGGGTGTCAAAATCCCTCCTTGAGGGCCGCAATCCAGTCGGGTTTTCAGGATTTCCCCAATGAATATTCATGAGATCTAATAGCTAGCAATGAAAGCAGTACATGCAAATAGATCTCATGCATATTCATTGGGAAAATCCTGAAAACCCGACTGGATTCCAGCCCTCGAGGACCGGAGTTGCCCACCCCTGATCTAGTCACTTGACTCCTTATTCACCTAAGACTGGGGTGTCAAAATCCCTCCTCGAGGGCCCGCAATCCAGTCGGGTTTTCAGGATTTCCCCAATGAATATGGATGAGATCTATTAGCTAGCAATGAAAGCAGTACATGCAAATAGATCTCATGCATATTCATTGGGAAAATCCTGAAAACCCGACTGGATTCCAGCCCTCGAGGACCGGAGTTGCCCACCCCTGATCTAGTCACTTGACTCCTTATTCACCTAAGACAGGGGTGTCAAAATCCCTCCTCGAGGGCCGCAATCCAGTCGGGTTTTCAGGATTTCCCCAATGAATATGCATGAGATCTATTAGCTAGCAATGAAAGCAGTACATGCAAATAGATCTCATGCATATTCATTGGGAAAATCATGAAAACCCGACTGGATTGCGGCCCTCGAGGAGGGACTTTGACACCTCTGAACTAGAGCATTGCTCTGTTTGTTTTCTGTTCAGATCCTTATTACTCCTACTATTTATTATTTCTATAGAGGGAAAGGCGTACACAGCGATGTACATTTTAACATACAATAGACAGTTCCTGCTCATAAGAGCTTACAATCTAATTTAGACAGGACATTTCAGGGTGTAGGGAGGTTATAGTGGGTCTAGGTATCTGACAGCAGTGAGGGGGAGTTTAAGAGTTGAAAGCAGTTTCCAAAAAGTGGGCCTTTAGCTTGGATTTGAACGCTGCCTGGGACGGAGCGCGACGTATTGATTCAGGCAGCCTGTTCCAGGCATACGGCGCCGCAAGAAAGAAGGGACGGAGTCTGGAGTTGGCAGTGGAAGAGAAGGGTACAGATAAGAGGGACTTGCCCAATGAGTGGAGATCACGGGGGGGGGGGGAGCATAGGAGGAGACAAGTGAGGAGAGATATAGGGGGGGCTTCAGAGCGAACGCACTTGTAAGTCAGCAAGAGGAGTTTAAACTGCATTCGGAAATGGACAGGGAGCCAATGAAGCGACTTGAGGAGAGGGGTAACGTGAGAATAGCGGCTCTCATGGAATATGAGTCACGCAGCAGCATTTTGAATGGATTATAATGTTTTCTAGAGGTACTAAACAGAGAGAAGACACCTCCTAAACTGCCTAACACCTCGAGATTGAAATAAATTCTGTTCGGGATTGTTTTCTTTTTTTAAATGACTTATAGGCTACACAGAGATGACTCTAAAGAGGTGGTGCTTGGTTTTGGGCTTTTAAAATGGCACACCAAATTTTTACAGAAGAGGAGGAAGTGGCCTAGTGGCTAAAGCTGCTGCCTCAGCACTCTGAGGTTCTAAGTTTGATCCCAGTCTGCTCCCTGTGGCTCTGGGAAAGTTACCTAACCCTCAGTTGCCCCAAGTAAGAACAGAAGAATAGCCATACTGAGTCAGACCGAAGGTCCATCAAGCCCACTATCTGTTTCCAACCCAGGTCCCAACTATCTGGCAGAAACCCAAAGAGTGGGTTTCACCACCATAAAGATTTATGAAACACGCATATTAATGTTTAGATAATATCACACATTTTTGATTTCAAAGGGAGGGAGGTTGGAGTGAGCAAGTATGATTAAAAAAACAGAGCGCAGAAGGCGGACCTGAAATGATATCTAGATCACAGAAGGTCCTATGATCTGTTCATCCCCCATAATATATTTAATGTTTGATGGAGAATCATTGGAAAATCAAAGTATAACATGTTAAGATTTTGATAAACATTTAAAGGTTTTTTTTTGAAAGGAACAATGTTCTGTGTATTTTGATGGAAATTTGAGATATAGTCATACATTTTTTATGATCATCTTATTACTCTTCTTTTTTTCTATAATGATATTATATTAAGGGTGAGATGTTGGTCTGAGAGCCTATGTCTGACTATTCTAGAAACCCAAAGAGTAGCAACATTCTAGAGCTGGTATTGTGATGTCATAATGCCAAACTCATCAGTGATGTCACATTGGCTTGATTGTCCTTTACTTGGCTCACATTTACCTGCACTAACCAATTAGCTCCAATGAAGAATAACTCATTTGAGCTCTGGTGCTGGAGAAGGATTTTAGGCGTGCCGTGGACCGCCAGAAGAACTAACAAATCGATTCTGGAAGAGATCAAACCGGCTATGTCACGCGAAGCCCAAATAATGACGTTACGACTGTCTCATTTTGGTCACACCATCAGAAGAGAGAGAGATCACTGGAGAAGGACATCATGGCAGGGAAGAGCGAAGGCAAAGGGAGCGACCTGGATCTGTTGGACCGCCGCATGAGCAGACTGCTGGGCACGATGGACCTCAGGTCTAACCCAGCGGAGGCATTGCTTATGTTCTTATGCAATCAGATGGCTGGACACGTTGAAAACAACCATGAGGTGACGCTGGAGGACCTTTCCGGACTAGCTCAAAACCGATTTCTTTTAAGATCTGCAATTTATCAAGTCGCTAGGACTCGGGCATGAGTTGATGGCACCTAACAACAACCAATTAGCACAGGGCAGGCCTACTCTGCCACTAACATACCCCCTAGGCGAAAAAACATTTCTGTTTTAAAGCATGTGGTTATTGGGTGCCGAATACAAAACTATGGTTCATAGACAACGGCGCGAAAGACAAAGGCGCGCCCAGACAATTGAGCGCAGCGCGGAGGCGTGCGCCGCTCAAAATTACTGTTTTTAGGGGCTCTGACGGGGGGTTTTGATGGGGAACCCCCCCACTTTACTTAATAGACATCGCACCGGCGTTATGGGGTGTTTGGGGGGTTGTAACCCTCCACATTTTACTGTAAACTTAACTTTTTCCCTAAAAACAGGGAAAAAGTGAAGTTTTCAGTAAAATGTGGGGGGTTACAACCCCCCACACACCCCACAACGTGGCACGATGTCTATTAAGTAAAGTGGAGGGGTTCCCCCCCACGCCTCCCCGTCGGAGCCCTAAAAACATTAATTTTGAGCGGCGCGCGCCTCCGCGCTGCGCTCAATTGTCTGGGCGCGCCTTTGTCCCGGCGCGCTTTTGACCTGACACCCAAAACTATCATGGGATTTCTGAGCGCACTACATGGTACACAAGCATTAGTGCTTATCGCAGCTTAGTAAAAGGATCCCAAAGTGATTTATTAGTCCATTTCGGCTTTCAATCCATCTCAATTGACCACCAACCAAAATATATTTTCTCACAGGATACCTTTAAGCTGCCAGTGAGAGCCTGTAAATACGAGTTAGCGCAAGCAATTACACAATCTTACCTCTTTTGCTTAAATTAAACACAAGCATTAAAACATTTAACTGAAGTGGCTAGAAATTGAAATTACCTTAGCTGTGGCTGATCCAGCTAATGTGCTTCTCTGGAGACAATCACTAGAGATCTCTCAGGAATGTCAACCTTTCTTTCTCTGAAGCAGGCGACGTAATTGAATCATTCAAATCCGCGACAAATTACCTGGGCATATTACAAAAATTCTGAAGTAGGATCACATTGCCAGAGGCTAGAAGAATCATCCCATGATAGGGTTGCCATATGTCTGGATTTATCTGGACGGCTTTTCCAAACCTGGCACTTCTCTGTATTGGTTCAGTCAATCATTCTGTCGAGGTTGGATTACTGCAATTCAGCGTATTTGGGTCTTTCAGAGGTCAGTCTGCAGAGACTTCAATTAATACAGAACACTGCAGCTAAACTTATCTTTGGTAAGAGTAAATTTGATCACGTAACCCCCTCTGCTCAAGGAATTACATTGGCTTCCAGGATAGGGCGTTACTCGAGAGGGTTCAGAGGAGAGCGACACATCTGATAAAAGGGATGGAAAACCTTTCATACACTGAGAGATTGAAGAAACTGGGTCTCTTTTCCCTGGAGAAGAGGAGACTTAGAGGGGATATGATAGAGACTTACAAGATCATGAAGTGCATAGAGAGAGTAGAGAGGGACAGAAAGAGAGAGAGAAAGACAGACAGAGAGAGAAAGAGAAAAAGAGAGAGATAGAGAAAGATTGGAGAAACTGGGTCTCTTTTCCCTGGAGAAGAGGAGACTTAGAGGGGATATGATAGAGACTTACAAGATCATGAAGTGCATAGAGAGAGTAGAGAGGGACAGAAAGAGAGAGAGAAAGACAGACAGACAGAGAAAGAGAGAGAGATATAAAGAGAGAGAGAAAGGGAGAGAGAAAGAGATAGAGAAAGATTGGAGAAACTGGGGCTCTTTTCCCTGGAGAAGAGGAGACTTAGACGGGATATGATAGAGACTTATAAAATCATGAAGGGCATAGAGAGAGTAGAGAGGGACAGAAAGAGAGAGAGAAAGAGAGACAGAGAGAGAAAGAGAGAGAGAGAGAAAGATTGGAGAAACTGGGTCTCTTTTCCCTGGAGAAGTGGAGACTTAGAGGGGATATGATAGAGACTTACAAGATCATGAGGGGCATAGAGAGAGTAGAGAAGGACAGATTCAAACTTTCGAATAATAAAATAACAAGAGGGCATTCGTAAAAGTTGAAGGGGACAGATTCAAAACAAATGCTAGGAAGTTCTTCTTTACCCAACGTGTGGTGGACACCTGGAATGCGCTTCCAGAGGACATAATAGAGCAGAGTACGGTACTGGGGTTCAAGAAAGGATTGGACAAATTCCTACTGGAAAAGGGGATTGAGGGGTATAGATAGAAGATTACTGCACAGGTCCTGGACCTGTTGGGCCGCCGTGTGAGCGGACTGCTGGGCACGATGGACTTCAGGTCTGACCCGGCAGAGGCATTGCTTATGTTCTTATGTTCTTATGTACATTTGAGCTCCTATTTGGCATTTTTGCCACTTTGATTCCTTTAGACTGGAATGTTCACAGATCTCATCTTGACAGAAGTTCTCAAAAATTAAAACTTACATTTCCCTCTCTCAGTGGTAAAAACAGAACCTTTAAGAGATTTAGTTATTCCTTTGCTTTTAAATTCTGAAATGCTTTACCGCTTACATTAAGAAGTTTAGGTTCTTTTGCTTTATTCCGGAAAGTTCTGAAAACTTTTTTGTTTGCTAAACATTTGGGAAATTCACTATTTCAGTCTACTTTTTCTTGTCACATTTATGGATTATGTTTTACATTATTGTAAACCGAGTCGAGCTCCTCTCGGTTGGTGACTCGGTCGATAAAACTAAGTTTTAGTTTAGTTTGTTCGGATTTTTAAAAGCATCAAGTTTGGGACCGCATCGGGAGGGCATCCGTACATGCGTATGACATCATTGTGTCATGCTTGCGCATGCACAGATGCCTTCCTGATGTGGCTCCAAGCACGAGAACAGGTTGGGGGGGGGCGGGGCTGAGTCGGAATGGGGCGTGACGTGGTCAGAACAGGGCAGGGATGGGTAGAACTGAGATGGCCTGGAGGTGGGACCATGCGTCTGGATGTTACAATAGTAAAATCTGCTAACCCTATCCCATGAGCTCCTTCCCTAGACCAAGGTGTAGATGGAGAGACTAGGCCCAAGGCAGTGTCGAGCAAGGTAGAAACAGGCAGGATCAGGAGGAAAATGTATAGAGGCAATTGAGCACGGCGTAGGAACCACAAATAGAACTGGAGTAAGTAAAAAGACCTTGCATTGAAACAGCAAAAAGGATTTGGGATGGCTCCAGGAGGATGAAGAGGGAGAGGAAGAAGGGGGGGGGGGGGGGACCTCAACAGGCTGGTGTCTGAAGAATCCTACTCCTACTATTGTTTATAGCTCTAAAAATGTGTACCCAGCACTGTACATTCAACATGCAACAGACTTCTGACTCACAGTGAGAGACAGAAGAGGAGGAGGAGAAGGAAGATGAAGAAGACAAAAAGAAAAGCGGGATATCTAGGATTATCAGACATCCGGATTTATCCGGATGGCTTTTCAAACCCTCCCTCTCCCAACTCATCCATAAGAACATAAGCAATGCCTCCGCTGGGTCAAACCTGTGGTCCATCGCTCCCCCAGCAGCCCGCTCACGCAGCGGCCCAACAGGTCCAGGACCTGTGCAGTAATCCTCTATCTATACCCTTCTATCCCCTTTTCCAGCAGGAAATTGTCAAATCCTTTCTTGAACCCCAGTACCGTATTCTGCCCCATTACTTCCTCTGGAAGCGCATTCCAGGTGTCCACCACACGTTGGGTAAAGAAGAACTTCCTGGCATTTGTTTTGAATCTGTCCCCTTTCAACTTTTCCGAATACCTTCTTGTTCTTTTATTTTTTGAAAGTTTGAAGAATCTGTCCCTCTCTACTCTCTCTATGCCCTTCATGATTTTGTAGGTCTCTATCATATCCCCTCTGAGTCTCCTCTTCTCCAGGGAGAAGAGACCCAGTTTCTCCAATCTCTCCTGAAAAATGCTTCTGCTGTAAAAGCAGTGGTGGAGGATTTTTCAGGTGGTCCCTGAATCTTGACTGTGGCTAGAGAAGCTTTGGGGGAGGAGCTGGAGATCCTTTTTTCCGGGAGGGAGGGGAAGAGAAGGAGATCCTGGCTTTTGATTGTTCCTTTCTCCTGCCAAAGCCCAAGTCCAAGGGAGACTCCCAGGAAGATTTGGGAAGAAATTCTAAACAGTTCAGACTAAAGGGAACTGGAAGTGACAGGGGGAAATCTTCTGATGGAACCAAAGTGCCTGCTTTCCTTGCTAAAGAAACTGTAAAGGGGTGTCCAGCCTTTTGGCTTCCCTGGGCCGCATTGGCCGAAAATAATTTTTCTGGGGCCGCACAAATGTGCAAACGCTGCAGCAAGACAGAGGAGGGAGCCGGCAAGACGGTAAACACCCGGGGGCAGCAGAGGAAAACACTGCATCAATTTATAATTCTATACAAAGAAAACAGTATCACGTGCCTGGCTTGAGGAATTATTCTAATATCAAATCCAATTCGTTTTACTATTACATTGTTGTTGCTGTAGTAGTTGTTGTTCCTTCTTTTTCCAGACGTTTCAGTGTCAGAAAGGCTGTAAGTTGAGATGGTTCAAAAAACACATACTTATTATCTCGATACCTTATTATACATTTACATGGGAAACGTAAAAAGAAAATACCACCCAGCTGTGTAACTCCTGCTTTCATCAAAAGAAACTGCCGCCTACGATTCTGAGTTTCTCTACTAACATCTGGAAACATTTGAATTTTCAAACCCAAAAATTCTTTATTCTTGTTTCTAAAGAACATCTTCAAAATCCAATCCTTGTCCGGCAACAACGCCACAGATAGTAAAAGAGTTGCTGGTTTAACCAAATCTTTATCTGATGTTTCCAGGATTGCTGTCAAATCTTGTTGAAGGTCTTGTATTTCCTGTTTCTTGTCCTCCGAGTGTTGATCCCCTTCTTTAATAGGCAAATAATATCTCGAGTGAGAGGAGGCAATGATTCCTCAGGAATATTAAGTATCTCCATAAAATACCTTTTTATCATCTCTCTCGGGTTTATAGATAGGATTTTAGGAAAATTCAACAGTCGTAGGTTACTAGTCCGATAGTTATTTTCCATAGTTTCCAATTTTCTTCTAATGATTTGATTATCTTTTATTATTGTGGATTGAACTTGTTTGATCGTTTTCACTTCGTTTTCAATTTCTCCCACTTTTTCTTTAACATTAGAAATTTCCTGTTTATTTTCCTCTATTGTCTGTTTTAGAATTTTTGTATTCTTTTCACCTTCCTTAATTTGTTTAGTTAGTGAGTCTCCCAGTTTGGAAACTAAGTCCCAAATTGAATCAAGAGTCACTTCAGCTGGTTTTTCATATTTAAAGAAAGTCTCATGTAAAGTTTGAGAAGGCTCACCTTGACTGCCTCCTGTCTGTTGGTCTGGATTTTCTCCTCCTTTTACTTCATCCGCTGGAGGTATCTCTGGGCTTAACAAAGCCATAGAGACTTCACCTTGCTGGCTCCCCTGTGTTACAGCCTCAGGGTCAGAGAGTGCTGCAGCTTCTAGCCCACTCCTTTACCATGGGGAACTCGCACTCAGCGGTGGGGGAGGTGGATTCCTTTGGTCGGGGCTCAGCGTGGTATCCAGCCCCAGGACTTCCGGTCCGGCGTCACTCCACGCCGCAGAGTCCAGCGGGCGATTCCCCGACACCACTGACTCCCTCTGGATACGCTGGAGAAAATGCTCAATCGAAGCAAGAGGGGGGTGCTCAAGACGCCGCGAGGCAGCAGCAGCGCTCTTCCCCCGTCTCTTCGGCATCGCGACCGACGAAAATCCAGTCACTGCTGCAATGAAAAGCGGATATGCCCACAGCGTCTCACCAGACACCGGTACGAATCGCCATTGGAAATTGATTTCCTAAAGTTCACTCATAAATAATCTTGGATCATATTATAGAGGACTTGAGATTGTTCGACTAGAATTTTTTCTTTTTATATCATGTAAATGATTATCTTATAATTTTGTGTTTGATCTAACAATCTTTCTGTACAAAATGTTTGATTTTGTTAAGAATTTTAAAATGATAAATAAAAAAAAAAATAAATAAAAAAAAGAAAACACTGCATCACCCTCGACTGGGGCCGCACAAAATACTTCACGGGGCCGCAGGTTGGACACCCCTGCTGTAAATAATGAACTTTAAAATGAACCGAAAGTGACGGGAGAAATTTATTGATGGAACCGGTGTGCCTGCCTTTCAGTGAGTGCGTGCACATTTTAAGTTACAATTCCCCCTCCGAATCCGCGTTTTCGTAAATATGGTGCAACCACGAATAACATGGCGGGAGACCTGGCCTGTACCTGAAAGAGAGGCAAAACACGGTGAAGAAAGTGCCGGGAATCGGCGATTTTCTCTGTCAACGCTTGGAATCAGCGATTTCTCTATGCAAGCTGATGTAATTTGGGGGGGAGGAGCCAGCAAGCTAAAAACCGCGAATAATCGAAACCGCAATTGCTGAAACCACGGAAAAGGAGGGAGATGTGTATAATGACAATGTTAGTGGTTACTCACTGTTTTAGATGCCTTATCTTACATTAACATGTATAATTTTATGGAACATATATAACTTTATAAAAGCACTAGTATTTTAGCCCGTTACATTAACGGCTGCAAGAATATGTCTGTCTGTCTTTCTTTCTGTGTCTCTCTCCCTCCCGCTGTCTTTCTTTCTGTCTGTCTCTCTCCCTGGCCCCTTTGTCTGTCTGTCTTTCTGTGTCTCTCTCTGCCCCTGTGCCTTTCTTCTTTTCTTTCTGTCTCCCTTCCTCTCGCTGTCTGGCTTTCTTTCTATTTATCTGTCTCTCCCCCCCCCCACACACTTCCCTGTACAGCAGCCACAGCAGCATTCCCTCCCCCTCCATGTCCCTGTGCAGCAGCATTCCCTCCCCCTCCACTACTTCCCTGTGCAGCAGCCACAGCAGCAGCAGCAGCATTCTCTCCCACCCCACACCACTTCCCTGTGCAGCAGCAGCGATTCCCTTACCCCCCCTTTCCCTTCCCTCGGTCTTGCCTGCTCCCTCAGTCCCTTGTCGCCCCCACCCTTCCTTCCCGCGGTCTGACAAACCTGCCGATTCCAGCAGTGTGTGCAGCAGTCTACACACGCTGCTTCAGGGCCTAGAGGAAAGGAGAGACAGGGGAGATATGAATCAGACGTTCAAATACTTAAAGGGTATTAATGTAGAACAAAATCTTTTCCAGAGAAAGGAAAATGGTAAAACCAGAGGACATAATTTGAGGTTGAGGGGTGGTAGATTCAGGGGCAATGTTAGGAAATTCTACTTTATGGAGAGGGTGGTGGATGCCTGGAATGCGCTCCCGAGAGAGGTGGTGGAGAGTAAAACTGTGACTGAGTTCAAAGAAGCGTGGGATGAACACAGAAGATTTAGAATCAGAAAATAATATTAAAGATTGAACTAGGCCAGTTACTGGGCAGACTTGTACGGTCTGTGTCTGTGTATGGCCGTTTGGTGGAGGATGGGCAGGGGAGGGCTTCAATGGCTGGGAGGGTGTAGATGGGCTGGAGTAAGTCTTAACAGAGATTTCGGCAGTTGGAACCCAAGCACAGTACCGGGTAAAGCTTTGGATTCTCGCCCAGAAATAGCTAAGAAGAAAAAAAAAAAAAAAAATTTAAATTGAATCAGGTTGGGCAGACTGGATGGACCATTCGGGTCTTTATCTGCCGTCATCTACTATGTTACTATGTTACTATGTTACTATGTTTTACTGCCCTGATTTACTCTGGCACGTCCCTGATGACATCATCAGAGATGCATCAGAGCAAATCAGGGCAGTAAAAGGCCCCGAAGCAGCGTGTGTAGAGTGCTGCACACACTGCTGGAATCAGCTGGTTTGGAGTCGGGACCGCGGCATCCTTTTGCGGCTGGAGTGTTTTTTGTGCTTCCCTTCCCGCCCCATGAGGTGTCGCCGCGACTCCTCTCGATCCCGCCAGCGTTGGAAGCCTTCTCCGATGCTGATGCGGCTGGTGAGAGGAGCCGACACGGAGAGCAGGGAGTCCAGAGCTGGCGTCCAGCCCTGCCGGCGAGTGGTAGGTGCTGGGAAGTAAGGCTGGGGACTCGCGCATGCGCACTCCTGCGGCCACAGACCTATGGATCATGGAAGCACGCAGATAGGAGTGCGCATGTGCGAGGTAGGCTTTTATTATATAGGATGTATGATCTATGTATAACTATATGGCCCTTTTTTACTAAGGTGCGCTAATTGATTTAGTGCGCACTAAAAGCTAACATGTGCATGTTAGTCTATGGATGTGTTAGCGTTTAGCGCATGCTAATTCAATTAGCGCACCTTAGTAAAAGAGGGGGTATGTTTCGATATGCTATTCGTAACATACCTAGAACTCTAATTTGTGAGGATTCAATGGGATAAAATGACATAGTAAGGGCGGGGGTGGTCCACCGCAGGTACCATCATGGTGGGGGGGCGCCAGCACCCCTCCTCTCTGCCCCCTCCGCCTCTTCCAACTCCTCCCCCGCAGCATGCACGCCCTCCCTTTCCCGTGCCTCTAGTTGTTCACTGCCGCGAGTAACAACTTCAACGCGCTCCTCACAACTGCGTCGAGTCCCGCCGACGTCGCCTCTGGGGACCACACATGGGATGTGATGTCAGAGGGAGAGGACGTGGTCGCAAAGGGCAAGTCGACGTCGGTTGCGGCATTGAGCAAGCAGAGGCATGGGGGGAAGGGGTGTGCGCACGGCAGGGGGGTTCGGGGAAAGGGCGGAGGGGCAAAGACGAGGGCGGGGGAGGAGCGCCACTGCCCCGGACGCCTCTCGCCCTCGCTACACCACTGGAGGAATGTAAGGTTGACCAGAACAAAAACAAAAGGGGTTCATAGACAAAACCGCCGAAGACAAAGGCGCAGCTGAGCGCAAGACGAAGCGCACGCCGAAGAAAAAGAGTGTTTATAGGGGCTACGACGGGGGGTTTGTTGGGGAATCCCCCCCCCCCCCACTTTACTTAATACAGATCGCGGCGGCGTTGTGGGGGGTTTGGGGGGTTGTAACCCCACTCATTATACTGGAAACTTAACTGTTTCCCTGTTTTTTAGGGAAAAAGTGAAGTTTTCAGTAAAATGTGGGGGGTTACAACCCTCCAAACCCCCACAACGCGGCGCGATCTGTATAAAGTAAAGTGGGGGTCCCCCCCACACACCCCCGTCGGAGCCCTTTAAAACAGTCATTTTCTTCGGCGCGCGGCTCCACGTTGCGCTCAGTTGTCTGTACGCGCCTTTGTCCCGGCGCGCTTTTGACCTGATACCACCAAAGGAAATATAAAAAACCAGTTCTGTATTCTCAATGCTACTAAATCAACTCTTAATTAAATCTAAGCCCAGCCTAAGGTCTGTTTAATTGAGAACTCTTTTTCTAAAGCATTCTAATTGAAGTGGATCCATTAACACATGTCCCTAGGAAACACCCAAAGCAGTGTTCAAAGTATCGTAAAACCAGCCCCTGTACATCTTATTTTCTTCCTCCTCAGCCATTTGGGTGGTGTTTACTGAGTCTAGTCCTGGGCTGTTAGCGAAGATTCCTGGGCAGACACACTCGTACAATGGAGGGGGGAAGCAGTGTGTGTGTGTGTGTGGGGGGGGGGACAGCGGCCTTACAGAGCAGCAACTTGGAATCACTGCTGCTTTCCCTAAACTTGATCACCATAGCATCCTTCAGATAGTGGATGTTTGGGGGGGGGGGGGGGGTAATGCTCTTCAGAATAGTGGGCACTTCAGGAGAGGAACTTGTGGAAGAAGATTGAATGTGTAGGGAAAAGGGGAGATGCTAACCACCTATCAAAAGTGATTAACTACATCAGGGGTAGGCAATTCCGGTCCTCGAGAGCCACCGGCAGGTCATAGAATGACAAGAAGGGAGCCGAAGGAAAAGTCAATAGTCTGTTATTGAGAAAGACATGGGGGAAGCCACTTCTTGCCCTGGATCGGTAGCGTGGAATGTTGCTACTGTTTAGGGTTCCAGAATCTTTTGTTACTGTTTGGGATTCCGGAATCTTTGCTGTTCTTTAGGATTCTGAATGGAATGTTGCTACTCCTTGGGTTTTGGCCAGGTATTGGCGACCTGGATTGGCCACTGAGAGGACGGACTACAGAGCAAGATGGACCATTGGTCTGACCCAGTAAGGCTGTTCTTACGTGAGCCAAGTATAGGACAATGAAGCCATTGTAACATCACTGATGAGGTTGGCTCTGAGGCATTATGACATCACAATCTCAGCTCTGGAATGTTGCTCTCATTGGGGTTCCGGAATCTTGCTATTCTTTGAGATTCTAGAATGTTGCTACTCTTTGGGTTTTGCCTCTTGGGTTTTGCCTCTTTGGGTTTTGGCCAGGTACTAGGGACCTGGATTGGTCACCATGAGGACGGACTACAGAGCAAGATGGACCATTGGTCTGACCCAGTAAGGCTGTTCTTACGTGAGCCAAGTATAGGACAATGAAGCCATTGTAACATCACTACTGAGGTTGGCTCTGAGGTATGATGACATCACAATCTCAGCTCTGGAATGTTGCTCTCATTGGGGTTCCGAATCTTGCTATTCTTTGAGATGCTGGAATGTTGCTACTCTTTGGGTTTTGGCCAGGTACTAGGGACCTGGATTGGCCACCGTGAGAACGGGCTACTGGGCTTGATGGACCATTGGTCTGACCTAGTAAGGCTATTCTTATGTTCTTATGTGTGCCAAGTATAGGACAATCAAGCCATTGTAAGATCACTGATGAGGTTGGTTCTGAAGCATTATGACATCACAATCTCAGCTCTGGAATGTTGCTCTCATTGGGGTTCCAAATCTTGCTATTCTTTGAGATGCTGTAATGTTGCTACTCTTTGGGTTTTGGCCAGGTACTAGGGACCTGGATTGGCCACCGTGAGAACGGGCTACTGGGCTTGATGGACCATTGGTCTGACCCAGTATGGCTCTTCTTAGGTTCTTATGTAGCTTGCAGAATAGAATTCACTTAGCAGGAAAATATGATTTCTGTAATTTGTCTAGATTATGGCTAAATGCCTTTTGATTATATTACAAACAATTTAGGGTTATGCGTGGAAGCCTTGAAAGTAACAAGCTGATTGAATTTTTAAAGCTTTTAAACCAATAGCAGGCACTTGAATCCTCTTTTATTTCGTTCTGTCGTCTGAAGCATTACAAGTTCTGTTTCCCTGTCTCCCAAAAGACCTAACAAATTAAAACAACAGGAATTTAAATCAATGGCCTTTCAGGTGAACTTTGACATTATCTAATGGCTTTCTGTTGTCTCTAATGCATCTACGTCTCGACTGGGGAAGGACACTGCAAGCCAACACAATCAGTCCTTTTCCTTCCCTGTTAATGGTTTTCATCTCTGGAGTGCTATAAATTAATCTCTGGGTGAGTTACAAGCCTCATTTTCACTAATTAGAATGTTCTTTAATTGTTTCAGATTAAATTATTAGTTATTTTTAAATGTATTTTCACAGCTTGTATATGTGTTTGTTAATATGCACGTAACTTGTATGACAGACACTGTAGAGGCTCCGCCCTCATCTGCACAAGCCTCAGACACTTTAAAATCCTAAGTATCAACAACATTTTAGAGCTCAGATTGTGATGTCATAATGCCTCATTCCACCAATGCCTAAGCTCCGTCCTCATCTGCACAAGCCTCCAACACTTTCAAATCCTAAGTAGCAACATTCTAGAGCTGAGATTGTGATGTCATAATGCCTCATTCCACCAATGCCTGAGCTCCGTCCTCATCTGCACAAGCCTCTAACACTTTAAAATCCTAAGTAGCAACATTCTAGAGCTGAGATTATGATGTCATAATGCCTCATTCCACCAATGCCTAAGCTCTGTTCCCATCTGCACAAGCCTTGAACACTTTAAAATTATAAGTGTTCGAGACTTGCGCAGTTAAGGCAGAACTTGCAGGAATGGGACAAGGACAGAACTCTACTCAAGGAGTATATTCATAATGGCATATGTATGCAAAAAAACCCCCAAAACTGTCTTTATGATATTGACCTCTAAAATTGGTGCCTACTTGTGGTTCAGGTTAAAAAATAATATAAAGATTCAACATACAAGAGGGATTTTTATAGATTCTCCAATGCAAGATTACAGGAAATATAGCTCTGGTTTCTCTGTTTAATGAAAGAGGTTTGGCATAGAAACCTCGATCTCCTTTTACTTAGGTGCACTAAAACGCTAAAGTGTGCATGTTAGTCTCCGCGTTAGCGGTTAGCGCGTGCGTATATTTTTTGTGCGCTAAACATGTGCTAAAACGCGTAGCGCAACTTAGTAAAACCGGGGGATAGAAACATGATGGACATAGAAGATGCTTAGACAGTTACACCACAGTGAGTGAACACTCTTGTCCGTATGAGACTGACTCTTCACAAATATGTTAGGAATTGAATGAATAAGACTTGAAGGATACTGTATCGTCATTTCATTAAGAGGAGGATTATGTAGTTGGCTTTGGCCCCCTTTTATGAAGCCGCGTTAGGATTTTTTTTATCGCTGGCCGCTGCGATGAAAACTACGACACTCGTAGGACTTCTACTGTAGCGTCCGGCAATAAAATAACCTAACGCATCTTGATAAAAGGGGGCCTTTAGTAGGCTGTATTTAAAATAATAATAATAACAGGGATTCTATTTCTGAAACTCCGAGAGGATGCCTAATGCGGAATCATATTTAATCATAATCATCTAATATAATAAAGCCCTAAGCGCGCATGCGCACTCCCACCTGCGTGCTCCCGTTTTCCGTGCGCTGTAGGGACCCGCAGGTAGGAGTGCACATGTGCGCGGCAGAACGGAGCCTGTCGGCCGCGGCGGCTCTTGCCGTCTGAAGGATAAAGACAAGAAGCACAATGGACTTTAATTTCTGCCTCCCAGGCTTCTCCTCCTGCTCCGGCTGGGCCCGCGTAAAAAGCCAAAAAATAAACCAGAGCTCGCTTCAGTTCTGTCAAGGGCTGTGGGTCCTGAAACCTTCCGATTCAAGCAGCGTCTGCAGCACTCTACACACACTGCTTCGGGGCCTTCTACTGCCCTGATTTGCTGGGCAGTAAAAGGTCCCGAAGCAGCAGTGTGTAGAGTGCTGCAGACGCTGCTGGAATCAGAAGGTTTGTCGGGACCGCGGGAAGGGAAGGGGTAAGGGACGAAGGGAGCCGGCCAGACCAAGGGAAGGGAAAGGGGGTAGGGGAAACGCTGCTGCTGTACAGGGAAGTGGTGTGGGGAGGAGGGAAATGGAGGGGGAGGGAATGCTGCTGTGGCTGTGGGAGAGAAATGCTGCTGCATAGGAGGCAGGGAGAGAGACAGATAGATAGAAAGAAAAGAAGAAAGACACAGGGGCAGGGAGAGACACAGAAAGACAGACAGACAAAGGGGGCCAAGGAGAGAGACAGACAGCGGGAGGGAGAGAGAGACAGAAATAAAGACACACAGACATATATTGTAGCACCAGTTAATGTAACGGGCTAAAATACTAGTATATAATAATAATAATAACAATTTATATGCCGCAGGACCGTGAAGTTCTATGCGGTTTACAATGATTAAAGATGTTCCAGATTGAGTGGAATAAACAAAGTTGGTTTCCTAAGTATTTCAGGAACAGATGTGTTTGTAGGCGTTTCCTGAATTCCGCCTGCGCTGGCCTTCTGTCAGCCACCTAGTCTGAAACAGAAACGGGTAAGAAGCAAACTCCCGACACAAACCCACAAAGAAGAAAATGGCACGCATCCTTGCAAACTGTGTGGGCACATCTCGCAGGATCCCACAAACACTCCCATGGGAAAAACATTCAACATAAGGGGATCCGTCACGTGCTCATCTTTCAATGTGGTCAATAGCATTCAGGGTGCTACATTGGCGAAACAGGCCAGATGCAAAAGAGCAGGATCAATTTATGAGTACCCAGATATCATATTAAAAATGACAATGCCAACCAGGACGTCACCTCTGACGGACAGCGCTTTGGAAAAACTGACCACTTCTCCAATGTTTTTTGGGGTGAGAATACCGAAAGGAAATTTCAAGATAGTCCAAGAATGTAAGACTTTTGAAATCAAAATGATAAAATATTTTGATACCCACCGACAGGATACAACAAGGACCTTGGCTTTGTTTACCACTCCCAAAAAACTTAGGCCCCGATTCACTAAAGTCAGCAATCGTCGCTAAACCTGTTTTCACAGGTTTAGCGATGATCGCTGCTACCCACCCGATTCACTAAACGGCCCACCGCGTATTTTCCGATCCGATCCACGCATGCAAATGAGTAAATCCCCATGCAAAATAGCCAAGCGATTGATTCGCTAACATTTGCTTGGCTATTTTGCATCAGGTTTTACCATTCTAAAACCCGACTGCTGTAGACCTGTCGGTAACTGTGTTACCGACAGGTCTGCCTGGTTGTTGTTTTTTAGGGGGGGGGGGTTCATTTTTTTTTAAAATGGCACTGATATTTTGTGTTTATTACACACACAAAATATCTGCCCAATTTTTTAAAAAAATGAAAAACAAACTGCCCCTCCCCCCTCCCTCCCCGAACCCAAAAAAAAAATGGCAGGAGGAATGCCCACACCCTCCTGCCACCAGATGCTCCCCCGCTCACCCACCCACCCACCGCTGCCCGCCGATGCCATCAAACTATTAAATATGGCAAGAGGGATGCCCACTCCCTCCTGCCAGCGTAGTATCCCCCTCCCTCGGCCTCCCATCCTCCCTTGGCCCCCCCCCTCATCCCAGTTACCTTATGTTGGGAGCAGGAGGAGTCCCTCTTGCTCTTCCGCTGGCTGCCACTGTCTGCAATAAAGGCCTTAGGCCCTGCCTTGTGCATCATCTGGACCTTCAATTGCTTTCACACCTCTCTGGGCTAGATTCATGAACCTGCCGAATTGGGCCTGATCTAGGCAGGTCCGATGAATTCAGAAAATTGCAATATGCAGATGGGGGCAATCGGAGGAACGCCACCATCTGCCTGCCCGGATTGCTCTGTAGATGGTCTGCGCAAGCTCTGGAGCTCCGAGGCCGGCATAGTTTGTTTTTCTTTTCTTTTTTTTAGGAGCCTGTGGTTATAACCCGCTTCGGGTTAAAACCACGGGCTTGCACTGGGGCAGGCGAGCGGTCAGGGCAGGCAGGCAGGAATGTTCGGAGCAGGCAGGCATGTTCGGGAAGGAGACGTGAAGGAGATCAGCCGGGGCTGGGAGCGAAGAAGCGCAGCCCCGATTTTAACCCGCGGGTTAAAACCGTGGGTTAAAAGCACGGGCTCACAGCGGGGCATGGTTGAAGAGAGCAGGGCGGCATTGGGGAAATGGAGCAGAGAGGCAAGGGGAGAAGAGAGCATGGAGGGAGAGAGGAGAGCGGCAGAGAGCTGGGCGCTTTTTGGATAGTTTCAGGGCTGCAGGGCTGTGATTTCAGGCAGAGAGCAGGACAGTCGGAAAGGCGGTGAGCAATTGGTCCCCAGCAGTCGCTTCTTTTAATCGGCCAGCCCAGTCGGTATTCCTGAAGGTTTTTTTTTTTTTTTTTGTAAATCGCTTCCTTCCTACATTTGCATGCCATTCCCCCCTCATTTGCATGCGCAGATCAGATCGGGCAGGAATCGGATTGGGAGTAAGGTTAGTGAATGGGGATGGGGCCGCAAAGTGATGGCAAACCGATCGGTACACGATCGGTGTGCTTAGTGAATGTAGCCCTATGTCTCCTACTTAAAGACCTTGGCTTTCTTTCCCACTACAAAGAAATTCAAACTAGAGAATGACACGGGGAAAAATTCTGTCCCCGTCACCACCCCGTCCCTGGACCACCATCTTCTGCACCGCCCCGTCCCTGCTGTCCCTTTCACTGCCCCGTCTCTGCCTTCCCCTTCACCGCCCCGTCACCGCCCCGCTGTTTCTTTCATGGCCCCGGCCCTGTTGCCGCCTTCAGCGTCTTCTCCTCTCTATCCCTCCACCCCCTGCACTCTTCACGCAGTCCAGCAGCTCCCTCCTTTTCCCTTACCTTTTCTTCTTAAAACTGGCGATTTCTATAAGGCTACGAGCTGTATTACAGCCGGAGCCTTGAAGTCGCATGGGGTTACCTGCTAGAAGTCTCCTCCGATGCAACCGGAAGCAGGAAGTTGCGTCAGAGGAGACTTTTACCAGCAGGCAACGCGACGCGACTTCAAGACTCCAGCTGTAATACAGCGCGTAGACTTATAGAAATTGCCATTTTAAGAAGAAAAGGTAAGGGAAAAGGAGGGAGGGAGATACATGAACGGCCGGCGGGAGAGAGTGGGCTGCCGGTTCGAACGCTCGGTCACCACGCGTTCAAGATTTTTTTCACCGCCCCGTGCTACCATTCACCGCTCCACGGTGTGGTGAATGGCCTTGTCCCCGAACTTGCAGTGACCTTTTTTTTGGGTCACCGTTTTGGCGGGTTACCCACAACTAAACGCGGCTAGCCATGGGTAACCGCCACCGTGTCATTCTCTAATTCAAACTGCTTTGTCACCTCCTTGTCTCCAACTACCACTGAAATGCTTTCATGTTTCCCTCGTATATACAGATGTTGCCAACATTTGCTTATTACTGATCCGAGGAAGAAGGGGGGTTACCTTCGAAAGCTAATCATGAACTTCATGAAGTTAGTCCAATAAAAAAAGGTATTATTCATTTTTTTTCTTTTATGCTTTTGATTCATTTCTACATATAACCTTGAAGAGTGGATTATCACGGCCGGCACACCATTTCACTCGTACTGTTTGCTGACTTTCCGTTTGAGTGAAAAGAGAAGGGTGCCTCCGTCTATAGACTTTAAAATCAACCTCTGGCTTTGGGGAGGGTTTCCGCTCTACTTCTTTAATCTGAGGGGTGCTTGTTTGGGTGATGGGGGTTGGGGGTTTGCTGTTTTTTGTGGAATGGGGCATAGGGTATTCTGGGGGGAGGGAGGGGGCTGGTTTTTGGGTCTGCTATAATAGCGTGCGGGAATTATCAGAGTTCAAATTCCCGGTTTGTTTTGGCCTGGTGGTTACACAGATCCGGGGCTGGTTCTTCTTCTGTGGGGGTTGGGGGGAGTTTGGGGGAAGGGGATTGGAGGGGTGGTTTGGGGTATTGGGTTTGTGCTGTCAATCGCTGCTGTTTTGTCTTGCAAATTTAATAAAAAACTGTTTCAACACTAAAATCAACCTCTTTTTATTAAGGTAAATTACTGAATTAGACGCTAAAAGTTCTTTTCCAGGCAAAGCTTGCACGACACATCTCCTCAAATATTGACCTTAGCTGGTCACAGATTTTATGTGAAAAAAAGAAAATGCATAGAGAAAGCAGATGCAGAATTATCAGCAGCAAAAAAAAAAAAAAAAAATGACTTAACAGGAACAAAATTGTCTCGGAATGGCAAGGCAGCTGCCTAGCGATATGTGACCTTGTTAATTAGGCAGAAGAGGGGAAAAGTACAGAGGCAGATAAAAGGCACGGGGAGTTGAGGGAAGAGCTGAGAAAAATAGCAATGAAGAAGTTCTCCCGGAAAAGTCTGACGTTTTGAACTAGGTAGAAGTCGGCAAAGTTCATTCCATTCCACTTACACACTGCATTAAATCCAGGAGTTGGACTTAAATTCTAAGAACACATCAAACATCTGAAAGCATTTGTGCAGTTGTTAGATGGCATTTTTCATCTGCGAAGCGGAGTTTGCCCAATAGAGATTGGAAATGGAAAAAAAAATAAAAAACCTACAGGAACAACAATTTCTGAAGGAGAAGGAATAAAGTGGGTGACTGTAAAAAAAAAAAAAAAATTTGAGAAAAGCCAAAAACTCTCTCAATTGGTAGAAATGAATAATAGAAAAGGGAAGAGAAAAAGCAAGGCATGGTGCGTACACATCAGCAAGAATATTAAATACATTGCTTTCAAATGTTTTATGCGAACTGACAATACAGTATATCTGTGTGGCGTGTTTTAATAGAGCAATTTATTCAAATCACAGACCCCAGCATTGCTGCAAGGCGGCTTCAGTGAAAGTTTTTTCGCCCCTTTTATTTTTATTAAATATTTGTACCCCCCCCTCCCCCGATACTCAGACGGCCGATGTGAAATGGTTTGTGCATATAGAAACATAGAAGATGATGGCAGAAAAGAGCTACAGCCCATCAAGTCTGCCCACTCTGCTTATCCACCCCCTGTCTATGCCCTAATGACCCAATTTCCTTATCTTGACCCTCGTAGGGATCCCACATGGGTATCCCATTTATTCTTAAAGTCTGGCACGCTGTCTGCCTCGATCACCTGCACTGGAAGCTTGTTCCAATGATCAACCACTCTCTCTGTGAAGAAATACTTTCTGGTGTCGCCATGAAATTTTCCGCCCCTGAGTTTGAGCGGGTGCCCTCTTGTGGGCGAGGGTCCCTTGAGAAAGAAAATATCATCTTCCACTTCGACACGTCCCGTGAGGTACTTAAATGTTTCGATCATGTCTCCCCTCTCCCTACGTTCCTCAAGAGTGTAGAGCTGCAATTTGTTCAGTCTCTCTTTGTACGAGAGACCCTTGAGCCCCGAGATCATCCTGGTGGCCATCCGCTGAACCGATTCAATTCTGCACACATCTTTACTGTAATGTGGCCTCCAGAATTGCACACAGTACTCCAGATGAGGTCTCACCATGGCCCTGTACAACGGCATTATGACTTCAGGCTTTCGGCTGACGAAACTTCTAGAAAAGGGCATAGATGCTCAATATCCGGATATTCCGGCTTGAATCCCTCATGAAGGAAGAATGGGAACTGAGAGAGGAGGTGGCGAGTCTGAGAAGCATCCATGAGAATGAGAGGTCCATTGATGAGACGGTTCATGAGCCATCAAAGATGTCCAGCAGTGGGGAAGAAGAGGCTGTGCTGAGAGAAGACAACTGGACTCAGATTACGGTACCCTGCATGGCTTGTACTGTGACTCCACCTGCCCTTGAACTGAAGAACCGCTATGCTGCCCTGGACATGGAGGCGGTGAGAGCACTGAATATTCAGACGCAGTAATAATAATAATTTATTCTTACATATCACCAAACCATTAGTTCAAGGGAAGGGGTAAAACGCGGACCTGACGGACCTCGCGGATCTAAACCCGCACGTCCTTAAAAATCCGAGGTCCGTGCCGCTTGTAGGTAGTTTCTGGCTCTGACAGACCTCGGTGACAATTTAGCACTGATGGATCCGTCTCAGCATAGGGAGGGAAAAGTATTAGGATCCGTCAGCGCTACGATGTCATCGAGGTCTGTCAGAGCCGATGTACTGGGGCTGCAGGAAACCAGTTTAAAGGATTTGTTTTAGAGCCGCTCCAGCACTAGTCTCTGGCTCCGACAGACCTCGGTGACATTTTAGCGCTGACGGATCCTAATACTTTTCCTTCCCTACGCAGCGCTAAATTGTCAGCCAGAAACTACCTACAAGCGGCACGGACCTGAGATTTTTAAGGACGTGCGGGTTTAGATCCGCGAGGTCCGTCAGGTTCATGAGGTCCGCGTTTTACCCCTTCCCTTAGTTCAGAGCGGTTTACGGCAAGAAAGAACTGCACAAACAGTGTACTTGCATAAGCATATCAAAATTTCTCAGAAATTACAAAATGGCAATTAAATCACAGATTTATCAAACAGGTGAGTTTTAAGAATTTTTCTACATAAATAATAAGACCAAGCTTGGGGAATAAGCGTAGTCCAACCTGAATTCATTGCACTAGCCTGAAATGCAAAAGTTTTTTTCCCTAAGAATCTCTTATAACAACATGCTTTTTTTACCGATGGAAACGTAAACCAGTAAGTTTTTTGTGTATTCTTATTTGAATTAAAAGATTCAAAGTGGGAAGAGAGGGAGGTTGGAGTCAATCCAAATAAGACTTTAAAACAGATACAGCCAAATTTAAACAAAACTCTCGCCTCAAATGGCAACCAATGGAGCCAAAAATCAGGCGAACTGCTGTATTCTGTATTATTCTGAGGGCTCCTTTCACAAAGGTGTGCTGGCGTTTTTAGCGCACGCACCGGATTAGCGCACGCTATGGAGCGCGCTAGCCGAAAAACTGCCGCCTGCTCAAGAGGAGGCGGTAGCGGCTAGCACACGAGGAATTTTAGCGCACGCTATTCCGCGTGTTAAGGCCCTAACGCGCCTTCGTAAAAGGAGCCCCGAGTCTATTAAGAATTTTTGGATGAGATCCCAGATAAACAATATTACAGTAGTCCAATATGGACAAAATTGTTGACTGAACCAGTAACCTAAAGACACTGAATCCAAATATTTTTTAATAGTACGAAGTTTCCATAGTACTAAAAAGCATTTTTTAATCAGCAGATCAGTATAGTCATTTAAACATAATGAGCGATCTAACGTAACACCTAAAATTTTGATCGTAGTGGTTGACAATTACGCACTAAGTCATAGCTCGTAATTACAGAAAGAGACGTGGGAGTACTGATTGGCAAGTCGATGAAGCCGTACGCGCAATGTGAGGCGGCGGCAAAAAGGGTGAACGGAATGCTTGGAATGATTAAGAAGGAGATCATGAACAGATCAGAGAAGGTTATCATGCAACTGTACCGGGCCATGGTGCGACCCCACCTGGAATACTGCGTCCAGCACTGGTCGTCGTACTTGAAGAAGGACACGGTACTACTCGAAAGGGTCCAGAGAAGAGTGACTAAGATGGTTAAAGGGCTGGAGGAGTTGCCGTACAGTGACAGATTAGAGAAACTGGGCCTCTTCTTCCTTGAAAAGAGGAGGCTGAGAGGGGACATGATCAAAACATTCAAAATAATGAAGGGAATAGACTTAGCAGATAAAGACAGGTTGTTCACCCTCTCCAAGGTAGGGAGAACGAGAGGGCACTCTCTAAAATTGAAAGGGGATAGATTCCGTACAAACATAAGGAAGTTCTTCTTCACCCAGAGTGGTAGAAAACTGGAATGCTCTTCCGGAGTCTGTCATAGGGGAAAACACCCTCCAGGGATTCAAGACAAAGTTGGACAAGTTCCTGCTGAACCAGAACATACACACCTAAGGCTAGACTCAGTTAGGGCGCTGGTCTTTGACCTAAGGGCCACCGCGTAAGCGGACTGCTGGGCACGATGGACCACTGGTCTGACCCAGCAGTGGCATTTCTTAGGTTCTTATTGAGTAGTTTTAACTGTTTAAATTAAGTACATTCTCATTGATTTTATCATTAGTACTGCTCCTGGAAGCTATTTGGATACCGGTACTGAAGATACGGACACTCCGCTGTTCCCAGAAGTTATTCAGGTGCTGGCAGTGAAGATCTGGATGCCCTGCTGCTCCCAAAAGCTGTCCGGACTGCTACTAAATATACAGACACTCTACTGCTTCAGGATTTTACCCAGTACTGGAAATATTCTGTGGCTGGCATAGTTTTCTGGGCGCCAGCACTGAATACTGCCGATTCCCGGATAATTTGGAGCTGCCCTGACTCCAGCCTCAGACCACTTTGGAAGCAACCAAATAGTGCCTCTCTGGCTAAGTGCCTCTGAAGATTCGTGAGGCGGCTGACCAGCGTGATTTAACCAGTCAAATTATTTCCCATAAAAAAGTACTACCCTTGGTTTCTTCCCCTCTTTAAACTCTCTGGTACTAACCAAGTAGAAGAGGGCGAAGGGATACGGGTCACTTCTGAAACACCACAGAACATACCTTTTGAAAATGTTTGTACAAACCGGGCCATCCGTAAGCTTAAGCTAGAGTAGTTTGCCTCCTGAGATTTCAGGTGTGCCGCGAGACGCCGGGGAGGAGGACAGGCACCTCTCATGGCAAGAGGCGCAACTTGTAGGCAATCAGCCAGCGCCTCTCCATCTCTCCATGCGTTTTCCCTTCTGGCCACCCCCCCCACTGGCAGCTCAGGGCATGTCAGGAGGGCTTTCATGCATCACATCGACGTGGGCGCACTTCTGGATGCCTCGAGCGGCAGCCACTACGTTTAGTGTGCCGTGGCTCGACAAAGTTTGCGGGACTCTGAGCTAGAGGAATTGCCTACTGGAAGAATAGGCCAAGGACCAGCATTGTTGCAGGAGAGTCACGTGCTGCTGTGTGTGTTCGTTCAGCTTTTAATTCACAAATGGTTTAACGTGGTACAGCACTGGATATATGGACTCCTGAGGAAGGTACATGTTGCCGAAACGCAGACTCTGTTGGGACCCTAGTATAAAAACCCTATTTTTACGGAGGGACTGGAATATCTAAATGCATATAATAAATCCAAACTTCTGTGAAAAATTAACCAAACAGTCCTTTGTGATAAGGCGTATGGGGACAGACTTAAAGATCTCAATCTTTATACTTTGGAGGAAAGGCGGGTGAGGGGAGATATGATAAGAGATGTTTAAACACCTATGTAATATAAATGTGAATGAGTCGAGTCTCTTTCATTTGAAAGGAAACTCTGCAATGAGAGGGCATAGGATGAAGTTAAGAGGTGATGGGCTCCGGATTATTCTGAGGAAATACTTTTTTACGGAAAGGGGTGGTAAATGCATGGAACAGTATCCCGGAAGAGGTGATGGAGACAGAGACGGTGTCTGAATTCAAGAGGGCCTGGGATAGGCACGAGGGATCTCTTAGAGAGAGGAAGAGAGAATGGTTACTGCGGATGGGCAGACCAGATGGGCCTTTTGGCCTCTATCTGCCGTCATGTTTCTTTTTTCTAACTGTAATCAATCACGGAGTAAAAAGGCTTCAGAAGTCGCAGTCCCTTGGCTATGAAAAAAAGAGAGCCTTAAAACGTACCATACTGAAGGGGATAGACTTAGTAGATAAGGACAGGTAGGGAGAACGAGAGGGCACGCTCTAAAGTTGAAAGGGGATAGATTCCGTACAAACATAAGAAAGTTCTTCTTCACCCAGAGAGTGGTGGAAAACTGGAACGCTCTTCCGGAGGCTGTTATAGGGGAAAACACCCTCCAGGAATTTAAGACAAAGTTGGACGGGTTCCTGTTGAACCAGTACGTAAACAGGTAGGGCTGGTCTTTGACCTGGGGGCCACCGCGGGAGCGGACTGCTGGGCACGATGGAACACTGGTCTGACCCAGCAGCGGCAAATTCTTATGTTCTTGGCTCCTCTACATGCTTCCATCATTGGCATGACCCTAGTATATCCATTCTACCTGGATTTCTCTGCCTCATTCTTGGGCTTGATTTTGGACTTCTGCTCTCATCCTGTCTATTTGTGGCCCTTCCACTTTTTGTATTTTGGGGTTTGTTTTTTGTGATCCGCCACACCTTTGTTTTTCAACAAGAACCAGGGAAGCCAGTTTCCAAACCTACTGCCACACCGTGATCTAGGACAGGTCATTTAGGGCTCTTTTACTATGATGCAGTAAACAGTGGCCTTAGCATGTACCTATGTGGGTAATTCCCATGTGCTAAGGTCATTAGGACATTAGCACCTATTTTTGGTATTACTCTGTTAAAAAAAAAATCTAGTATTTCAGAAAAATAGCACATCCTGGGAACCCAGGGAGAATTTGGCTGCCACAGTTTCCCATCAACAAGAAGTAAGAATTTGATCATGCCACGAAGGAGACCATGGAAAAGAAGACCTTTTTTATTCCTATCCCAGCTGCAGAGAAATAAAAAGGACATAGATCGAATGAACAATCAAGATGCACAGAAACAAACTTACATATACTCACCAAACACACGTAAGCAAAGATTAGCTCTCATGGTACAGGCGGCAACTGAGATGCTTTGGTTCATTATTGGCAAAGTGTGGAAAGTCGCAATAAGATGTCACTTCCCAGAACCTTTCCGCTTTGACCACTAAATGATGGTGGTATATTTCAAAGGTCTGAGATTTCATAGACATCAGTTTTCTTCTAACCAATTGATGGCAGGGTTTTCTTTCAATTCATGCTGTTCCTGTATATGCAGCCACTCATCTCCTGAGCGATACTTCCTCAAGAGTTCTCACCATGTTTTTCACGTTGCGAAATATAGATGTCTAAGTGCTTCAGCATCATCTACTGGATTGTCATCTGTACCCCTGAAGCAGGCTTCATTTTTTTAAGCCGAAATATGAACCGTGTCGGGCCTGGAAGAAATTATAAGATATTTTATATGTTTTGAATCATATTTGTTGACGATATTCAATAAACTCTGCTTTATTGCATCATACACCGCATACTATATGGAAACTCAGCGGTTCCTTTCATCCAGCTTTTCTCAACAACATGGTCCACGTCCCGCAGAACCCTCAACAGAATACTTTTAAACCTCCCATCCACAAAACATTTTCAGTACAAACACATTTTCCATTCCATGCTTACTTTTTTAGGAGTAAAAACTTGGAATGACCTTACAGAAGATCAGAACAGAACCTAACCACACTATATTCTGAAGGAAAGTGAAAACCCATCTTTTTGACATTTAATCTCCTGTACTCTCCTTCCCCCCATACCACTTCCTCCCCTCCTCTCCCTTCCCCATCATATCCATCCCCTCCCTTCCTCTCTCCCTTCTCCCCCCCCTCTTCCTTCTTCCCCCTCTCTCCCCCTTTAAAGTCACCTTGAGCCTGCATAGGTATGAGTGACGCACAAATAGAAGATTAGATTAGATTATTTTAGGTTGATGTGTACAGCTCCTTCCCCGCTTCCCAGATCCTTGCAGCTTTGATCACTAAACGATGATGGTATATTTCTAAGGTCTGAGATTTCATAGGCATCAATTTCCTTCTAACTAATGAACGAGAACAGTGTACGGTAATGTTGGCCTACAGCCCCATTCAATAAAGAACTTTATTACTCACCTGTGACAAACAGCGGCGTAGTAAGGGGCAGTCCGCCCCGGGTGCCTTCTTGGTGGGGGCACCAGCACCCATCCTCCTTTTTGCCCACCCGTTCCTTCCCGATCCCCCTTGTCGCAAGCGCGCCCCTTCCCTCGCACCTCTTTCATTTTCCCAGAGCGAGCAGCATCACGAACCTGCCGCTCACATTGGCGTTGGCTTTCTCCGATGTCACTTCCGGGTCCTGCACCTAGGACGTGACATGAGAGGGAGAACCGCAAGTTTGTGTTGCTGCTCGCGCTAGGAACATTAAAGAGGGAAGGGAAAGGCGGTGGGCGTGTGGTGTGTGTGTGGGGGGGTGTCTTTACAATGAAAAGTTTGCCATTGGGCATTCCTTCTAAAACACTTGAGAAGCAGGGAGATTTTTCTGGGGAAAGGAGGGCGGGCCGTGATCCAGCTCTTTAGCAATTCCTTAGAACCTGACAGCAAGCTCTTGAATGCGGAATTGCTTGGATTTTAGCAATTCATTTAATAAAGTATGGAGCCCATTGGCTGCATTTGTTAACATACAATAATAGAGATATATCTTTTATTTCTTAGATTTTCTTACACATCCAGCGCGGGGGAAGGGAGGGGAAAGTATTTGGAAGAGTTTAAAAATATTTAAATATAATATTGTAATAAATAATATGATTTAATATATTAATAATTGGGAGAAGGGGAGAAAATGGATGTTTTCTTTAATAATGTGTGTAATATGGTGTATTTTATGCAATCTGTTAAAATTATATTAATTGTAATACACTGTCAAAGCTTGAAAATTAATAAAGAATTAAAAAAAAAAAAAAAAAGAACCTGACAGCAAGCATTGGATGAAGTTTCCTTCATAGGGTTGAACATCAGAAGTAATAAGAAGTCGTATTCATCTGGCAGCTTGTGGGCCAGACTTTAGAAAAATATGCACATGTACAAAAAAAAAATCAAAGACAGGAATCAAAGCACAGTATCTCTTTGAAATATAGATCATATATTCATAGTTGACATTTACAGACAAAATTTTAGCCGGGCTAATGTCAGCCATTGTTGTCTGGCTGCCTTGATTCCCAATTGAAACTGAAAAGATCCCGAGACTGCATCCTTCACATATGTTTCCGTGCCATAGTCCGGATCACCAGTTCCTTTATGTCTGAACCACAGACATATGTGCAGCCTTTGACCACAAAATATGGTTTCCATGAAAGCGCTTAACCGAATGACAGTATGGCAAATGTTCAATCTCCAAAGTAGCTCTTCACTCGTGCCATATAAAATCAAAGTGTCGTAGGGGAAAACACCCTCCAGGGCTTCAAGACAAAGTTAGACAAGTTCCTGCGGAACTGGAACGTATGCAGGTAGGGCTAGTCTCAGTTAGGGCGCTGGTCTTTGACCTGAGGGCCACTGCGTGAGTGGACTGCTGGGCATGATGGACCTCTGGTCTGACCCAGCAGCGGCAATTCTTATGTTCTTATGTAAGTTTACAATAAATAGTATTCAATGATAAATCACTCGGGGGATTCTCGGAACGCCGCCCTGACTCACCGAAATCAGCGTGGCAGAACTCGTCACTGATTTCACCCAGTCTTGTGACCAGCTACTTATAGAACTTGTTTTTATGTTTCATAATATAAACTAAACTAAACTAAACCTTAAGTTTATATACCGCATCATCTCCACAGAAGTGGAGCTCGACACGGTTTACAGGAATTAATAAAGAAAGGAACTCCAATGGAAAGAAGAAGGGCTTGGTAAAAAGGAGGGAAAGAGGGGACTTAGTATAGTGGAGAGGGAGGAAGTAGTTACATTTTGGAGAAAAGCCAAGCTTTCAAATGTTTCCTGAAGCGTTGGAGGGAGGTCGAACTTCGAAGATGGGCAGTGAAGCTCGGTGATCTTGAAGAGGAGGGATGTTCCAAATTTTCCTGTATGGGATATGCCTTTTAAAGAGGGGAAGGATAGTTTGAATTTTTCAGTGGATCTGGTGGAGTTAGGATTCGAGGAGAGCCAAGATAGTGGAAACAGGGGAGGAAGGATGCCGTGAAGAGATTTGTTAATTTCTTCTCCTTTTCCTCGATTCATGTTCAATTCATATTAAATTCATCTTCTCATATAGCTTCAATTATTTATTAGAATGACTTTAATTTAATTTTTCTTTTCATTTCCTATAGCCCCAAGTGCTTGCACTTAACAACTTAGCTTAACGTGTTGTTGCACTGCTCCCCCACCAACGCGTGGGGGCTAATGTCGCTCGCAACTACAGTAAACAACAAACACAAAAAAGCACTCTTAGGGCAATGTATATCACGCTACTTACGTCTCCACAAGCAATGAATGAAATCTTACCAACAACATGAGCTCTGCAGCTCAGCTTATCCAGCGACCTTTTCAGATTCCAAAATGGCCGCGGCGTTGCTTGTGAACCTGATATACTCCCCCCCTGACGTCATTCACAGCAGAACCAGTTGGAGCTAGTACGGAGCCAATACAGAGCCCAATTTGAACAGTACATGAAAGCAGTCATGGAGGAAGGCTTGGCGCAGTGGATAGAGCTACAGCCTCGGCACCCTGAGGTTGTGGGTTTGAATCCTGCACTGCTCCTTGTGACCCTGGGCAAGTCACTCAATTCTCCATTGCCCCGGGTATATTGGCTAGATTGTGAGTTTGCGGGGACAGACAGGGAAAATGCTTGAGTATCTGATTGTAAATTGCTTAGATAACTTTGATAGATAGAAAATAAATACCTTAAATAAATGAACTCATAACTAACAAAGTGTCTGAAGTGTATACAGTACTCCCCTGATATTCGCGGGGGTTCCGTTTCAGGCACCCCCGCAAATTTCAAAAAAACACGAATACGGTTTTTCGCCTGTCAAGAGGCAGGAGAGGGCAGCTGGAGCGCCGGCGAGTATAGAAAATCACTTGCTGTATGCTCCGACCACCTCTTCCTGTTACTAAAGTCAGGCCACACCAATCAGGAGCTGTTTTGACACGCAGCTGCTGATTGGTGTAGCCCGACTTTAGTACAGGAAGAGGCGGTAGGAGAATACCACAAATTAGTGAGTCCGCGAACTGTGAATCTAATCTAATCTAATTCCACACTCATTGCTCCTCTCACCATAAAAAATGTTCCATTACAAATAGTTAACAATACAAAAATTTTAGGGGTAATTTTTTATTCCAAACTGAATTTCCACGATCACATTAGTAATACCGTTAAAACTACTTTCTACAGATTACGTAGGATTAGGTCTATTTCAAAATTTTTATGTCCAAGATCATTAAATATTCTCTTTCACTCTTTAGTGATCTCCAAACTAGACTACTGTAATGCTCTTTTTAAAGGTATATCATTAACTGAACTCAAACGTTTACAAATTATCCAAAATGTTTCCATAAAACTCATTACCAAATCCAGAAAATTCGACCATGTTACGCCTCTCTTAAAAAACGCACATTGGCTTCCTGTTATCCATCGGATAACATACAAACTTTGTTTGCTTACTTTCAAGTCTCTACTGTATAAGACTCCTGCATTCATATATAAATTATTAATACCATATCACCCAACCAGAACCTTAAGATCTATTGAACAGAATTTACTGACTGTTCCATCACTGAAAATTATAAACACCAGACGACAGTTTATATTTTCAGTAACCGCACCACAGACCTGGAACGCTCTTCCGATTTATTTACGAAATGAGCAGGACTTGGTAAAATTTAAAAGTAATTTAAAAACATTTCTTTTTAACGATGCTTTTATTATTTAATTTAATAATTTCTTAAAGTCAGTCATTTTAATAGTTTATACCTTAGTGCTTAAATGTTTTCCCTATTGTGTTTTTCCTTTGTTTTGCTTTTATTTGACAAATGTATTTCAAAACCCTATCTTACCCAACGTAATTATTTATAGTTTGTACTGTTTGTTTCTTATTGACTATTTTTTTAATATGTATATCGCTTTGAATTTTGATTAAGCGATTAATTAAGAAAAATAATAAACTTGAAACTTGATATACCGAGACATCAGTCCAAGAAAGCTCGACTAGGTTTACAATAATTAATTTAACAAATAAAAACCATAAAGAATAAGACTAAGTTTCGGAAGATTAATTTTCAAAGTGTTTAGCAAATAAAATGGTTTTTAAAAGATTTATGAAAAAGTTGGAGTGAACCGGAACTCCTTAAAAGGAGTGGTAGATCATTCCAAAGTTGAGAGAGCTTAAAAATCAGAGATTGACTCCTTTTATCCCTTTCTTGGAAGGACGAGATCATTTAAACTGTTGATTACCTCTTGCAAAGGACTATTGCAACATTATGTATCTGGGATCTTTCAAGAAAACCCTTCAAAGACTCCGAATTATTCAAAATTCGGCAGTACGACTGATTTTCGGTTTAAGAAAATGGGAATACGTTAGTCCAGGGGTAGGGAACTAGAGCCGTATTCCAGTCGGGTTTTCAGGATTTCCCCAATGAATATGCATGAGATCTATTTGCCTGCACTGCTTTCAATGCATATTCATTGGGGAAACTTGAAAACCTGACTGGAATACGGCTCTCGAGGACCAGAGTTCCCTACCCCTGCGTTAGTCCCTATTATGAAAAACTTCATTGGCTGCCCCTTGAGACAAGAGTTTTATTTAAATTTTCTTGTCTCTGTTTCACATCAGTCTTTGGTTTGGCCCCTATGTACCTGGTCTCCCACTTCAATTTGGGTCGTGCTATTAGGCCCTCACGTAAAATCCACTTATTTACCCACCCAACAATAAAGGCCTGCCGTTACAAAAGATTCCTGGACAGAACTCTAGCCTTCCAGGCAGGTAAACTGAACGACTGGCTGGGTAACATTATCACACACTCCACATCCTATTTTAGTTTTAGAAAATTAGTAAAAACGAAACTGTTCAACCGATTTGTCACCTAAGAATTTGTTGTTGATTATCTCTCCCGTTCTGTATACTGAATTCATTGCAACTATGTCGCTGACTGTCCAGCTCTTCTTATTGTAAACCGCTTCGAACTACCATGGCTTTGGCGGTATCTAAGAAATAAAATTATTATTATTATTATAAACGTTCCAAGATAAAGGAAGAAGAGGAGTAAAGATACCAGATAGGATTTTAAAAACAACACAAGCACATTTGAATTGAACTCTAAAATAAACCGGGAGCCAATGGAGACTCTGGAGCAACGGAGTTACGTGGTGAAATTTACGTTTCCCAGAAATCAATTTGCGGGGGAACACTGTATATCTCAACAGTGGCGTAGCAAGAGTGAGCAGCTCCCAGGGTGGTGGTGCCTTCCCCTCCCCTCCCACCGCCCCGCCCCTCCCGTCCTGCATGCACGCCCCTTCCCCAACTTGCTGACTGCATCCGCTTCGGCACTCTCTCTGACATCACTTCGTAGGTGCGGGTCCCGGAGTGACATCAGAGAGAGCACCGAAGCTGGCCCCCATCTCCCCTTATTACGCCGCTATATCTCAGCATCACGGTGTCAGATCAAAAGCACACCGGGACAAAAGCGCACGCAGACAATTGAGCGCAGCGCGGAGGCGTGCGCCACAGAAAATTACTGTTTTTACGGCTCCGACGGGTGTGTGTGTGGGGAGGAACCCCCCCACTTTACTTAATAGAGATCGCGTCGTGTTGTGGGAGCGTTGTGGGGGGTGTGGGGGGTTGTAACCCCCCACATTTTACTGAAAACTTCACTTTTTCCCTGTTTTTAGGGAAAAAGTTAAGTTTACAGTAAAATGTGGAGGGTTACAACCCCCCAAACCCCCCACAACGCCGGCGCGATCTCTATTAAGTAAACTGGGGGGGCTCCCCAACAAAAACCCCCGTCAGAGCCCCTAAAAACTGTAATTTTCTTCGGTGCGCGCCTCTGTCTTGCGCTCAGTTGTCGGCGCGCGTCTTTGTCTTTCACGGGGTTGTCTATGAACCCAGTATCACTTATGGCGTTAGCTTGGTCAACGTCTCCCCCAATGTTACTTGTACGAGGGTAGTTTGAAAAGTTTGAAAACAAAAAAACAAGTTAAACAACTCAGTCTCCATCGAGGGCTAAACACTTAGGGCTCCTTTTACGAAGGCGTGTTAAGGCCTTAATGCGCGGAATAGCGCATGCTAACATGTCACGCGCACTAGTCGCTGCTGCCTCCTCTTGAGCAGGCGGTAATTTTTCGGCTAGTGCGCGCTATAGCACGCACTAATCTGGTGCATGCATTAACAACGCTAGCGCACCTACGTAAAAGGAGCCCTTAGTCCAGCGAGTTTCTAGTTTTTTCGTATTGTAAAGTAACAACTATTTTCGAGGTCTGTTCATAAAGTTCCCCTTCCCCACAGAAACACTTGTCCCAATGTCATTTCTACTTCTGGAAACTCCTTAAACGCATCTTCAGGAATTGCCAAAAGTTGCTATGTCGAATTTTGCTTTATGTCTTTAATGGTGTCAAATTGCTTTCCTTTCAACGTGGATTTAAGTTCAGGAAACAAGAAGTCAGCGGGGTCCAAGTCAGGAGAGTAGTGTGGCTGAGGAAGAATTGCCATGGCGTTTTTGCGCAAAATTCGCAAATTTGGATGCATTAAAAACACCTTCCACAACTCATGACATGTTCCCCATAAGCCACTATCAATATTTCAGAAGTTTCGGTAGCGGTCTTACCCAACTTAAAACAGTACTTCACGCTGTAGCGTTGCTCATTGAGGTTGCGTATGGTGAAAAATAGCCGATCGCAAAAACACGCTTTCACAAAAACTGCTGTAGCTCGGAGACAAAAACAGATATCTACAAAGAGAAAAAAAGGAGGCTACTCATGAGGTTTCAAGCTGCTCAACACTGCTTAGCGCGTCTCAAAATAACTTCCCGTTGGCGCACAATTCAAAGTGTTCTGAAACGTTTTGAACAGACCTCGTATATTATATTTCACGTTATAGTGGCACCAGGGAGTTGGATGAAGGAATGTCCGGATACATTTAATTGTAGATGCATGCTTGCCAGTTCAACATTTGGAAGGGTTTACCATGCAGAAGTAGGAGTTTCTTGAGTGGTCAGTGGGTTCCCACCGAATTCTCGGGATAGCAAACTTCATGGCTCTCTTTTCCTCTTTGTACTGTCTTGTAGAAGAACAAAATGTATATGAGATTCTCTCAACATATATTATAAATGATTTATTTCTAAACAACGTTGGAAATATAGCACTCACTATGAGGAGGCAGGTGCTTGCTGTAGTTCGGAAGGTGTATTTTCATCGTCGGTTAGTTAATGGATTGAGACCTTATCTAGCGGCCACATTGTTTAGGATGGTGTTACAGTCGATGGTTTTGTCCGTTTTCGACTATTGCAGTCTGGTGTTCTTGGGAGTACCAGAATCAGTCTTGAGGGCGCTTCAGGTGGCCCAAAATTCATTGTTGTGCTCTCTGTTTAAATTGGACAGACATGAGCATGTAACATAATATTTTATAAGGTTGTATTGGCTGAAAGTACAGGATAAGATCTTGTGAATGTCTTTATGTGCTTACAGAAGTTGGCCCCTAAACACCTGGTCCAGAGCATCTTGCCACGTGAGCCAGCTCGACTGTTTTGCTCAATTGAGCATTGTGATCTGTCTGTACCATCTGTTTGGGAGTTAAGGCTTTCCTCTTCCAGAAACAGTGTCTTTCACGGCATCGGTCTCTGGGAGCGGAACAACCTTCCAGGATACATTCGCCAGCAGGAAAATGTTCAGAGCTTTAGGAAACTGCTGAAAAGACTTCTGTTCTGTGAAATGAAACTAAGGGTCTGAGTTTGGTTGAGGGAGAAGGAGTGACGACTCTTGAGTGCTGGTCACGGAGGCGTTCGATGGTCTGGTTTGTTTTATTCGGTTTAATGATGTCTGTTATTGAGGCATCTTGTATGACTTATGGAATTTAATATTTTGTTGTGTGCGGGTTTGGCCATAACTGATATTTGTCGTTGATGTGACGTGTATATTACATGTAGTTTGATTTCATATGTAAGAATGTCATTTGTTATAGTGTGTCTCTGAAGTGTTTGGTACGATAAATGGAAATCTTTTATTTTGTATGTTAATATGTAACTCGCCCTGGATAAGGGCGGGGGAAAAATAAACAAACAGAACATTGAAAATTTTAAAATTTTAATATTTTTTAAAAATTGAACATTGTAAAAAAAATTTTAATACCAGAAAATTCTGCCATCCTAGTAAGAAACAAAATTGTCTTACCTTCCAGAGTTTTGGGGGGCAGTGTTCGCAGGTGAAGTGAGGTGTCCAAGGTTTCTCTTGATCCCCATTAGACATACTGAAATATGCCTTGTAGGCATTACACATCTTAGCGGATGCTTCTGTGGTGTACTTTTTCTCCCTTGTCTAGATAAAGTAGCTGCATACATAGCAGTTGAAATTGAACTGAGCTGGTGGGCTTAAGATTGCTATAGTTAAAGAGTATATTGTAATCTAATATAATAAAATGGTAGGACGCGCATGCGCACTAAAAAATCGTGTTCCCTGATCTGTCGCGGAAACACGATTACGCATGCGCGGGTTTTACGTCACCGAACTCTGTTCCTCCTCCACCATGCCACGCCAGCCATGTCCGCCGCCGGCCTCGAGCTCCTGGGGGCCGGCGGCGCGAGCCGCCTGCCCGCTGCTGAGGCCCCGCCTCCCGCTTCCGCCCTACATGGCGACGCCAGACCCGGCCCTACAAAACGCTGAGGCCCGTCTTCCACTTCCGACCTACACGCCGCCGCCAGACCCGGCACCACAAAACGGCACTCACATCCGCAAACAGGGTTGCCATGGAAACAGAGGGGATCAGGAGCTAAACAGAGATTTAAAAAAAACAAACAAACAATAGTGCACAAGGACAGAGACACACAGACACTCACAGAAGGACAGGGGGCTAAAGAGACAGATTGAAAAAAATAACAAAACACTAAGGAGAAAGAGAGACACAGGTAAGGAGTGCTGCTGGGCAGGGGGAGCAGGGAAGAGGGTCAGGGGGAGAAAAGAAGGAGTGCTGCTGGACAGGCAGAGCAGGGAATAGGAACAGGGGAGCAGGGAAGAGGAACAGGGAAGCAGGTAAGAAGTGCTGCTGGACAGGGGGAGCAGGGAAGAAGTGCTGCTGGACAGGGGGAGCAGGGAAGAGGGACAGGTGGAGCTGGTAAGGAGTGCTGCTGGACAGGGGGAGTTAAAAGGAAGGGAGAAGGCCTACTGCTGGACAGGTGGAACAGGCAAGTGGTGATGGTTGACAGCCGAGGAAAGAGAGAGACAGAAAGCGGCCAAGAAGAGAGAGAAAAAAGAAAGAAAGAAATAAAGACACACACATCTATTCTAGCACCCGTTAATGTAACGGGCTTAAAGACTAGTACTATTTATATTGATGGAAAGTTCTAGAAAGTTCTTGAAGTTACTCTAAGGGGCCCTTTTACTAAGGCATACTAAGTTGCCTACTGACAATTGTGGCCTGCGGCAATTCAGAAGTTACCGCAGGTCAAAAAAGTGCAGCTCGTAGGCGTGTCTGCCGAGAGGCAGGTTTCTGCCCACGTGCATTGTGGTAACTGCACATCTGGAAAGCCCTTACTGCCTGGCTTTTTGCTCCTGCATTAACCCGTCAATAAGAAGTGTCCCGTGCCTTTGCCATAGCATGCGAGTGGACTGTGGGTATGCATGCCCACATTACGCCCCCTTCCTCCATCCATGTCCACCAACAGCCGTAGTAAGCCTTACTGCCTGAATTGCTGCACGTTAATTTTTTTTAAAATTTTTTTTACCACAGCGGCAAGGGCAGCATGCCTGCGGTTTATTTTGCTATGCAGCAAAGCTCTACTGTGACTTAGTAAAAGGCTCCTTAAGTTTACTCAGCTTGGAATCAATCTGGAACGTTCTACACAAAAAGGTGAGAACACTTGTATATCTTTAACTGAAATCTAACAAATGCCATAACAATCTGAGGTGAAGAAAATGCCAATAATAAAAAGAAATCTTATATTTGCAATTATCTAAAAAAGAAATTGTGTAAATGAAAAACAAAGATCAGGGGTAATATGTATTATCCAGTCTGTTCAGCAGTGCTTTCTGGAAAACACAATTAAGCGTGATAAGACTGAAGCAATGGATTTTGTCACTGGATATTCCATTTTTGTTTTCAAGATAGGAAAGAAATCATCTTGGTCCATCCACGTGCAAGATTCTAATTTATTTTAAATTGGAAAAAGGTTGCAGAATAATTTCATTTTGAACTCTTAGTACCGCTGGGAAATATTGTCTAACTAGATTTAAAGGGAAACTATTTACTGAAGAACTCTATACAAATTTTATTTTTAATTGTATCATTGGTAATGGGAAACTCTGCTAGAATTTATTTAAAAGTGGAACTTGTTGAAACATGGTGTTTATGAATATAAATGAGTCGATGTTACAGCATTGTACGTGTAATTCAATTTTATAGACTCAGGATAGAGTGCTTCCTTTTAAAAGGATGAAGCCCTAACTTGGCGCGACCCACGTTTTCTGAAGAGTGGGCACTTGGCTCCGGATGTCCTTGAGGTGTGCACTGGTTTTAGGAAATAATGAACTGAATAAAAGCACTACATGAAATAACATAAGAACATAAGAAACGCCTTCGCCGGATCAGACCGAGGTCCATCTAGTCCGGCGATCCGCACACGCGGAGGCCCATTTAGGTGCTCCTTTTTGGAGACCCGGATTTCCCGTATCCCTCAATATGATTTGCAAGAAGGTGTGCATCCAACTTGCGTTTGAAACCCAGCACAGTAGCCTCCGCCACCACCTCCTCCGGGAGAGCATTCCAAGCGCCCACCACGCGTTGTGTGAAACAGAACTTCCCGACATTTGTCCTGAACCTGCTGCCGCTCAGTTTCAGGCTATGACCTCTTGTCCGCGTCACATCTGAAAATGTCAGTAATGCTGCTTCCTGGTCAATTTAATCAAATCCCTTTAATATTTTAAAAGTCTCTATCAGATCCCCACGCAGTCTTCTCTCTTCGAGGGTGAACAGTCCCAGTTTTCCAAGGCGTTCCTTAAGAACATAAGAACCTAAGAAATGCCTCTGCTGGGTCAGACCCGAGGTCCATCGTGCCCAGCAGTCCGCTCACGCGGCGGCCCAACAGGTCCAGGACCTGTGCAGTAATCTTCTATCTATACCCCTCTATCCCCATTTCCAGTAGGAATTTGTCCAATCCTTTCTTGAACCCCAGTACCGTACTCTGCCCTATTACGTCCTCTGGAAGCGCATTCCAGGTGTCCACCACACGTTGGGTAAAGAAGAACTTCCTAGCATTCGTTTTGAATCTGTCCCCTTTCAACTTTTCCGAATGCCCTCTTGTTCTCTTATTTTCCGAAAGTTCGAAGAATCTGTCCCTCTCTACTCTCTCTATGCCCTTCATGATCTTGTAAGTCTCTATTATATCCCCTCTAAGTCTCCTCCAGGGAAAAGAGTCCCAGTTTCTCCAATCTTTCTCTATCTGTCTCTCTCTATTTCTGTCTCTCTCTCTTTCTTTCTTTCTTTCTATCTCTCTTTCTATATATTTCTCTCTGTCTCCATTTCTCTCTCTCTTTCTGTCCCTCTCTACTCTCTCTATGCCCTTCATGATCTTGTAAGTCTCTATTATATCCCCTCTAAGTCTCCTCCAGGGAAAAGAGTCCCAGTTTCTCCAATCTTTCTCTATCTGTCTCTCTCTATTTCTGTCTCTCTCTCTTTCTTTCTTTCTTTCTTTCTATCTCTCTTTCTATATATTTCTCTCTGTCTCTCTTTCTCTCTCTCTTTCTGTCCCTCTCCACTCTCTCTATGCCCTTCATGATCTTATAAGTCTCTATCATATCCCCTCTAAGTCTCCTCTTCTCCAAGGAAAAGAGACCCAGTTTCTCCAATTTTTCTCTTTCTCTCTCTGTCTCTCTTTCTCTCTCTCTTTCTGTCCCTCTCCACTCTCTCTATGCCCTTCATGATCTTATAAGTCTCTATCATATCCCCTCTAAGTCTCCTCTTCTCCAGGGAAAAGAGACCCAGTTTCTCCAATCTTTCTCTATCTCTCTCTTTCTCTCTCTCTTTCTGTGTCTCTCCCTTTCTGTCTTTCTTTCTGTCTCTCTCTCTATTTCTCTCTGTCTCTCTTTCCTTCTGTCCCTCTCTACTCTCTCTATGCCTTTCATGATCTTGTAAGTCTCTATCATATCCCCTCTAAGTCTCCTCTTCTCCAGGGAAAAGAGACCCAGCTTCTCCAATCCTTGTAGCTTAAATTCTCCATGCCTTTGACCAGTTTTGTGGCTCGCCTCTGCACCCTCTCCAGCAGAGTTATATCCTTCTTAAGGTATGGAGACCAGTGCTGGACACAGTATTCTAAGTGTGGTCTGACCATTGCTCTGTAAAGTGGCATTATGACGTCCTCCGATCTACCCGCGATCCCCTTCTTAATCATGCCCAACATCCTGTTTGCTTTCTTCGCCGCCGCCGCGCATTGAGCCGATGGCTTTAGGGTTCTGTCTATCAGCACCCCCAAATCCCTTTCTTGTTCGCATTTGGCTAATGTCACCCCCGACATCTTGTATTCATGTTCAATGTAACCGGATAGGCTGAGCTTCTTCGGCTGATTTTGGATTGTCATGTTTTGTTCCTGATTTATTTCACAAAAGGCAGCTTCCATCCTGGTCTTCGTCCCTAGCCCCCAAGGGCAGCCGACAGCTCAGGGTTTCAGGATTGTGGTGCAGTGGTTATAGGTATAGCCTCAGCACCCTGAAGATGTGGGTTCAAACCCATACTGCTCTTTGTGGCCCTGGGCAAGTCACTTAGGGCTCCTTTTACGAAGCCGCGTTAGCGGTTTAACACATGAATTGGGCGCGCGCTAAACTGCCGGATGCGCTAGCCGCCACCGCCTCCTCTTGAGCAGGTGGTAGTTTTTCGGCTAGTGCAGGGGTTAGCGCGTGATTAAAAGTTGCACACACGAAAGTGGCATCGTAAAAGGAGCACTTAACCTCCCTATTGCCCCGGGTACATTAGATAGAGTGTGAGTCCACCAGGACACAGAAGGGAAAATGCTTGAGTACCTGAATAAACTCATGTAAACCGTTCTGAGCTCCCCTGGGGAGAAAAGTATAGAAAACTGAATAAATAGTATGAAAAGTTTCTGGTAACCAGAGCTGATACTGTGATGTCACAATGCCTCATTCCTCCAATAAGAGTCAACCTCATCAGTGATGTCACAATGGCTTGATTGTCCTGTTCTTGGCTCACTTTTATTACATCTTGATTTCTAGAGTGGTGCAGGGGTTAAAGCTACAGCCTCAACACTCTGAGGTTGTGGGTTCAAACTAGTGCTGCCCGATTCAAGAAAAAAAATTTCAATTCGATTCGATTCAGCCTACTTAATTGGTTTTTCGATTCGATTCGATTCGATTTTCCTGCCCAATTGGGTGTTTTTTTTCAAACATCCTGGTGGGTTTATTTTATAGCTTTTTCACCCCCCTTTGGCTTCTCCTAACCACACTAGCACTGTGGTGTAAACAAAAAAGACTTTTCCTCCCCCACCACCCCAGGGTCCACCATCTCTCCCTTTCTTTTCCCAACTACCCTCCTATCCAGTATCTCTATCTCCCCCTCCACACCATCCCTTGTGTCCAGCTTCTCTCCATTTCTGTTCTTCCCTCCCTAAATCCCATTGTCTATCATCTCTCTCCCTCTCCTCTATTTTTAGACCCATTATTTATTCCCCCCAAAGTCCGGCATATGCACGTCTCTTTGAACCCCCCTTCCTTCCCTCCGTGTACTTCTACACCGGGGCTCCCCTCCCCTGAAGGTCTGCACCTCCACTTTGAAGGCCTGTCCCCCCCCCCTTGAAGGCCTGCCTGTCCCCCCTGAAGGTCTATGCCACCATCCCTGGCCTGTCCCCCCTTTGAAGACCTTTCCCCCCTCTTGAAGGCCTGTTCCCCCTTAAAGGCCTGCCTGTCCCCCCCTTAAAGGCTTGTCCCCCCCCCTTTTGAAGGCCTGCACCCCCCTTAAAGGCCTGTCCCCCCCCCCCTTAAAGGCCTCCCTTTCTCCCCTGGCCTTTCCCCCCATTTGAAGAGGCCTGTCCCCCCCTTAAAGGTCTGCACCCCCTCCCAAGGCCTGTCCCACCCCCTGAAGGACTGCCCCCCTCAACCCCCCGGGAAGGTCTCCGTGTTCCCTCTGGCCTCCCCGCAGTGTTTACCTTTATAGCTGCAGCCTTCAGTGAAGATCGCAGTTACAGCGTCTTTACTAAGTGCTTTATGCTGTTTCCTCTGCCCCGATCCTGCCTCTGACGTCAGAGGAGGGGTGGGATCGCAGCAGAGGAAACAGCTGAAAGCACTTAATAAAGACGCTGTAACCGCGATCTTCGCTGCAGGCTGCAGCTTTTAGGTAAACGCTGCGGGGAGGCCATAGGGAACACGGAGGCCTTCCCGGGGCATGGAAGGGGACAGTCCTTCTGGTGGTGGGATGGGATGGGATGCGATTCGATGCAATGTCCTTTGGGGAGGCCAGGGGGGAAGCCGACAGCAGCACTTCCCTGCCCTCTAAAGCAGATGTGGCAGCGGCCAGCTAGCAAGAGCAGTACTGCCGCTCCTGCTTTAGGGGGCGAGGTGGGAGGGTCCGAATCGGGAAGCTGATTTTTTAAAAATTTAAATCGATTCAAATCGATTCACCCGAAGTGAATCGGTGAACTGATTCGAATCGTGAATCGGACAGCACTAGTTCAAACTCACCCTGCTCCTTGTGACCCTGGGCGTCACTTAATCCCCCCCCGTATTGCCCCAAGCACATTAGATAGACTGTAAACCCACCAGACAGACAGGGAATGATAAGTGAACATTAATACATCTAATTAATGTAGTGATGGCTGTTTTTTGATACATGAAGAGAAGATATCACTCTCAATAACTTTGAAGGATTAAAAGAATTTTGAAATTTATACAAACTGTTTATCGTGTATTAGAGCATGATCATTGATTTATGAAGTTGCAATGAATGGGAGGTGAACTCTTATTGCAGGGAGGTTTATTAGCCTTCCCTTCAGAGTTTCATGTCTCTGAGCATTTTATATATCTAATTGATCACTCTCTATAGACAGTTTTTCCCATTGAAGTCAGTTTTTTTGTTGTATTTAAATTCATGTAAGAACATAAGAACTCCCTTGGGAGAATGGTATAGAAAATTGAATAAATAAATAAAAATGAATATGCATGAGAGGGCTTTGTATACCATGGAAATAGGCATGCTAGTCTCCTTCATACATATTCATTAGGGATATCCTGGAAATCTGAGCTACTGATATCCCTCAAGGACTGGGAGTGAAGTCCAAGGATCTAGGAGTTTGTGCCTAGACTGGAAAAGGTAGTGCTGACTTTGTTACTGGTGATTTGATCATGAGATAACTGGGAGAGCTGGTCGGCATGTGCATTGCAGTAATATATAAGTATTTTGATACAGCAGTGTTTGCAATTATAGTTAAATCACATATTTTCTTTGATGGATTATTGTAATATAGTATATTTGAGATATGCAAAGGGGCCATCAAAGAGACTACAGACAGTACAGAGTACTGCAGATAGGGTGATCTTTTCGATCTCAAAATATGACAGATTTACATCATACGTATATCATCAAATTACATTGGTTCCCAATGCACATAAGGATTCATTTTAAACTATGTGTGATGGTTTTTAATATTCTGTATGGCCAAAGACCATCACATCTGCTGGAATTAGTCTCTCTAAAGGGATAGATCAGGACGTATTTTGAGGAAGCAGTTTTACCTTCAAGTTCCCTCCCCAAAACAAATTACCATATATATTCGAACATAAGCCAAGATTTTCGGGCCACAAAAATATGTCGGCCTATATTTGGGACACTGCCTACCCACCCCCTGTGGCAATTCTAATGACATCCCCGACTTGCCACAGGGGAATTATCAGGAATTATCAGGGAATTTGTCAGGGAAGGATCAAAGGGGTTTAGAACCCATCAGGATAGTTTCCACGATGAGCAGAATAACAGGGATGCCTATCCTAGGTCCAGTTCCTACGGCTTGGATCGTTGGCAAACAAGCCCAACACAGGACAAAGGGAAAATACACGCAGGAAGGGAAGCCATTTTGTCCCTGTTCAGAAAAAACAGCAGTTTGTTTTTCCTGACTGCATTCTGCAGTCCCACCAAAGGGGGAGGCAGGAGAGTACCTGCCCACTCCTATTCCTCACAAGTGTAGGCAGGACTCTTTCCTATTTAAACCTGACCTTGAGAGTAGTAAGAAGAGCAGCAGAGGAACCAGAAACCGGGAGGAAGCAGCACCCTTGTCACTGCCCAGGAGGAGCCGAGCAGAACCCAGTAACCACCAGCCCACAAGAAGCCAGGATGTGGAGATGTTAGAGGTAACTGAAACTGGGAATCTGTCTGACCCAGAGCTGCCACAAAACACACTTTCACAAGAAAGATACAAAAAATGTCATATACAACGTAGACAGTACTGCTTTGGTTTGAATGGGATGTGTTTCAAAAAAATGGAGGAAAAGCCTCAGACTGAAGCCCTCCCACCACCACAGTGGTGGTCCAAGGTGGTTGGGTGATAACCTCACTGGCAAAAAAAACCTCCATTGCATTCCCAAAGTATAAAAAAAACCTTAAGCAGGGCTGTCTATGCAAGTTGATAGAAGAAAGAAACTTTCAACTTATCTTCAGTTGATCAGGAGATGCATTTCGGCCTCCCGTTAGAAGTTTTGATCGGATCGTTTTACACCCTGAGGCAGCAGACTCGTGAAACGCTGGCCACCGTCGGTGTACCGATCAACTGAAGATAAGTTGAAAGTTTCTTTCTTCTATCAACTTGCATAGACAGCCCTGCTTAAGGTTTTTTTTATACTTTGGGAGTGCAATGGAGGTTTTTTTTGCCAGTGAGGTTATCACCCAACCACCTTGGACCACCACTGTGGTGGTGGGAGGGCTTCAGTCTGAGGCTTTTCCTCTATTTTTTTGAAACACATCCCATTCAAACCAAAGCAGTACTGTCTACGTTGTATATGACATTTTTTTGTATCTTTCGTGTGAAAGTGTGTTGTGGAACATTATTGAGTTTTCACATATCCGAGTTTAATTTGCTATATGACCCAGAGCTGCCTACACTCCAGGAGCCGATGGAGGTGGATGATACATTCTCCTTAGAAGAAGGGCTGGGTGAGGCTATGGCATAAACCTCTCAGTCAGGGGTGAAGATGGGTCTGCTGCTGGGTACATTGTGGTCTGATACTGCTCTTCCCAAATGGACAGGCACAGTTGAGCTACATCCCTGAAGCACCATTGGGGAAACTGAACTGAATGTTTGTTTGGAAACGTTTATTTTTGGTGTTAGAAACTGCTGTGATCTATGCCAGGAGTTACACTTTTGCCCTGGTGAAGGACTGAGAACTGAATGTAGTGGCTACAGGACAATTGCCACAATCACATCTTTGATATTTTGTTTTTGATCTGTTTGACTTTGAAATTTTTTTTTTTTCTTCTGCCTTAAAGAAAAGCTGCCATGTAAAATCTTCTTTTCCTTTACTTACAAAAGGTTATCATACTTACCTGGTTTAGTAGGAATATTGTCTAAAGTCTCGGGCAATAAGCTAAATAAGGCACTTGAGTAACTATTGTTGTTTTTTTTGTCTTTTATTTTGAGAGGGAAAAACCCTGAAAGATACGACAAACTGGAAATCAGAGCTAAAGCGGCCATCTTGGAACCTGGCAGATCTTGAACAGTCTCTATTAAGGAGTGAACAACATCATTTGTTTTCTGCTGTTATTGTTTATGGGGTTTTCTCAATATGATTTACCTTGTGCAATTACTCTGAGTGCAAAAGACTTGTATAATAAACTTTTGCTTTACTTTTGAACCAAACCTCTTTTGGGGTTCATAGACAATGGCGCGAAAGACAAAGGCGCGCCCAGACAATTGAGCGCAGTGCGGAAGCGCGCGCCACTCTAAATTACTTTTTTTAGGGCTCCGACGGGGGGGGAGGGCGTGGGGGGAACCCCACCACTTTACTTAATAGACCGTGCCGGCGTTATGGGGGGTTTGGGGGGTTGTAACCCTCCACATTTTACTGTAAACTTAACTTTTTCCCTAAAAACAGGGAAAAAGTGAAGTTTTCAGTAAAATGTGGGGGGTTACAACCCCCCCACACCCCCCACAACGCCCCCACAACGTGTCGCAATATCTATTAAGTAAAGTGGGGGGGTTCCCCCCATGCCTCCCCCGTCGGAGCCCTAAAAACAGTAATTTAGAGCGGCGCGCACCTCCGCGCTGCGCTCAATTGTCTGGGCGCGCCTTTGTCCCGGCGTGCTTTTGATCTGACACCTCTTTTGTGCTTTTGTATCTGTGTGCCTTGGTGTGTCTGGGTTGTCTATAAGGAGGAGTGCTCTAAGGTTCAAACGAGCACCCCCTTTAGGGCTTCTGCCTCATTGCAGAAGAGTGCCTCGTTCTTTTGTTTTACTGCTACCTGGTGGAGGGCCGCTGTAGAGCTAGTGCCGACCCGGGCCGGTGACACCCCTTCCCGGACCTATTGCAGGCCTCCACAGGGCTGCCATAAGACCCGGTAGTCCAGCGGTGGGCTGGTTCATGAGGGATCCCCCCTCTCCCATCGCCGCTGAATCCAAACCCCCACCTCCACACGCACCCCCCCCTCCCCCCGACTCCTCGGCGGGCTCACGGTGGGCAGGACAGGAGGAATCCTTTCTGCCTCTTGTGCCAGCTGAAAGTGACAACCACACCTCCCTCCCATCTCCCTCACGTACCTATTGGATCCCTGGTAGCCAGCCAGTGCACGGAGCAGGAGCCATCTTCCTGCCCTCCTGCTTTGTTCGAGGCCACTGACTGACAGGACTGGTTGCTGCTTATTCCTAAAATAAGTAGCATAAAATCTCTTTTATTCTTTGGGATCTTGCTAAGTGCTTGGGAACAGGGTCAGTCACTGTTGGAAACAGGATATTTGGCGTGATGGACTGTCGGTCTGTCCCAATATGGCTCCCTTATGAAGTAAGTCTAACATTAAGAACATAGGAATAGCCTTACTGGGTCAGACCAATGGTCCATCAGGCCTAGTAGCCCATTCTCACGGTGGCCAATCCAGGTCCCTAGTACCTGGCCAAAACCCAAGGAGTAGCAACATTCCAGCATCTCAAAGAATAGCAAGATTCCGGAACCCCAATGAGAGCAACATTCCAGAGCTGAGATTGTGATGTCATAATGCCTCAGAAACAACCTCAGCAGTGATGTTACAATGGCTTGATTGTCCTATACTTGGCTCACGTAAGAACAGCCATACTGGGTCAGACCAAAGGTCCATCAAGCCCAGTAGCCTGTTCTCACAGTGGCCAAACCAGGTCCCTAGCACCTGGCCAAACCCAAAGTGTAGCAACATTCCATGCTACCGATCCAGGGCAACCAGTGGCTTCCCCCATGTCTTTCTCAATAACAGACTATGGACTTTTCCTCCAAGAACTTGTCCAAACCTTTCTTAAAACCAGCTACGCTATCCGCTCTTACCACAACCTCTGGCAACGCGTTCCAGAGCTTAACTATTCTCTGAGTGAAAAAAAAATTTCCTCCAATTGGTTTTAAAAGTATTTCCCTGTAACTTCATCGAGTGTCCCCTAGTCTTTGTCATTTTTGACGGAGTGAAAAATCGATCCACTTGTACCCGTTCTACTCCACTCAGGATTTTGTAGACTTCCATCCTATCTCCCCTCAACCGTCTCTTTTCCAAGCTGAAGATCCCTAACCGTTTTAGTCTTTCCTCATACGAGAGGAGTTCCATCCCCTTTACCATCTTAGTCGCTCTTCTTGGAACCTTTTCTAGCGCCTCTATATCTTTCTTGGAAAAGCGAAGACTGAGAGGAAACATGGCTGTGTATTCTTTTTTTTTTTTTTTCAAGTAATATAGCATGAAACAAGTCAATAGGGAGCTGTTATTTCCTCTTTCAAACATTGCTAAAACAAGGGCACATAACATGAAACTAACTGGTATGGGTTTTAAAATAATTTAAGCAAGTTCTTTTTCAGTCGATGCACAATTAAGCCGCTGGATTTGCTGCCAGATAATTTAGTTAAGATTGATAATACAGCAGGGTTTTGAAAAGCTTTGGCTCGTTTTCTGCAGATCAGCTCTGTTAATGACGAGCAACCAGGTGAGTGGGGGGACCTCACCTCCTGCTTCTGGAATTCTCTGTTCTCTGCCTTTGTTATCTCAGCCTAATGCTGAGGCCCACCCTTTCCTGTATTCCAATTCATTCTTCCTCCATTTCCTGTATCCCTTCACTGATACTCCCCACCCCCCCCCCCCAAAAACAAAAATCAAGAACAAAAAGAATTGTTTGGTGAATAAAGTTCAGAAAATTTTAAGGTCCTTTTACTAAACCATGTTAAGTAATAGCGCAGACTTCGCTCAGATGGCTGTGCTGGTTAGTGCTGCCTGATTCAGGAAAAAAAAAATTTGATTCGATTCGGCCTATTGAATTGATTTATCGATTTGATTTTCCTGCCCAATTGGGTGTTTTTTTTCAAACATCCTGGTGGGTTTATTTTATAGCCTCTTCACCCCCTTTTCCCTCTCCTACCCACACTGGCGCTGTGGTGTAATCAAAATAAACAGACAAAAAAGACTTTTCCTCTCTCGTTTTAGGTCCTAGTTCACACTCGCTGTCTAACACCAGTTCTGGCAGGATACACGTTTCAAATCTGACATATTGTAATCACAAAGCAGAAAATAAAATTATTTTTTCTACCTTTTGTTGTCTGGTCGTTATTTAAATCATGTTGTTCCCAGGCTCTGGTTTCTATTTGTCTTCTGATAACTCACTTGCCAGGGTCTCCTGCCCATTTGTCGTTTTCTTCTTTCTCCGTGCTAACCATCCATCTTCCATCTCTGTCCTCCCATTCCGTTTGGCTTCCCTCCTTTGGAGGTCTGGCATCTTTCCTTTTTTTTATCTCCATCCCTGCAGCTGCCGTGATTGACCCCACCATCCCCAGATCCACCATCTCTCCTTTTCTCAACTACCCTTTCATCCAGCATCTCTCCCTCCTTCCTTATCACCCCAGGGTTCACCATCTCTCCCATTCTCTTCCCAGCTACCATCCTATCCAGTATCTCTATCTCCACCCCTCCACACTATCCCTTGTGTACATCTCTCCCTTTCTGTTCCTTCCCTCCCTAAATCCCATTGTCTACCATCTCTCTCCCTCTCCTCTCTTTTTAGATCCATTATTTCTTCACCCCACCCCAGTCCGGCATATGCATGTCTCTTTGATCCCTCCTTCCTTTCTTCCCTCCGCGTACTTCTACACCAGGGTCCCCCTCCCATGAAGGCCTGCACCCCCCCTGAAGGCCTGGGCTGTTCTGTTCCCCCCTGAAGGCCTGGGCTGTTCCCTCCAAAAGCATGCACCCCCCTCCCCCCCACTGAAGGCCTGCATGTTATTCAGCTTTCCCCCTGGCCTCCCGCTCTAGCAGAGCAGCCTGCAGAAAGGATCACTGGTGCTTTAGCGATCTTTGCTGTCCTTCTCTCTGCCTTGGCCCCGCCTCGCCTCTGTCATCAGAGGCAGGATCACAGCAGAGGGAAGGACAGCTGTGGAGGCCGATGGCAGCCTGAAAGGATTGCTAAAGCACCGGTGATCCTCTCTGCAGGCTGCCAGTAATTTAGGTAAGAGTGGGAAGCCAGGGGGAAGAAGACGCTACAGCACTTCCTGACTGATCCTCCCCCTCGCTCCCTAAAGCAGGAGTGGCAGCAACTGGCCAGCATGAGGCAACACTACCGCTCCTGCTTTAGGGAGCAAGGGGGGAGGGTCAGTCACCGAATCGGGAGGCCAATTTTTCTTTTTTTAAAGTGAATCGATTCGAATTGATTCACCCAATTCAAATCGGTGAATCAATTTGAATCGGAAATCGGGCAGCATTAGTGCTGACAGATCAGTGTATTGCAAACTTTTTAAGCTGCTGGCGTACTGATCTTGAGGCTGCGACTGCAGGTCACCCGGAAATGCGCAGACGTCGACATGATGACATCATGTGCATACCTCAACATCTGCACATTCGTGGATGTCCTCCAGCCATGGCGCAGAAACATGCGTCTTGCCACAAGAGGCACATCCTATATGCAGTCAGCCATCGCCTATCCTTCTCTTTGGCATCTCGGGACACACCTGAAATCCTCCAGGGCACACTAGTGTGTGATACTCTGCGATACATGGTATATCAAATAAAAATATAGAAACATGACGGCAGATAAAGGCCAAATGGCCCATCCAGTCTGCCCATCCACAGTAACCAATGAACTTGGAAACTTAGACCCAGATTTTATAAACATGGCCCGGAGTTAGGGGTCTCGATCAGTGTGCCTAGCAGATATAGGATGTACCTGGTGAATGGGGGGATTAAGTGACTTGCCCAGGGTCACAAGGAGCAGCGTGGGTTTGAACCCACAATCTCAGGATGCTGAGGCTGCGAGACTCTAGAAATCAAAATGTAGCAAAAGTGAGCCAAGTTCAGGACAATCAAGCTGTTGTGACATCACTGATGAGGTTGGCTCTTATTGGTGGAATGAGGCATTATGACGTCACAATACCAGCTCTGGTTATCAGAGGCTGAAACGTTTCACATTATTTATTTATTCTGTTTTCTATACTGTTTCAAGCTCAGAACTGTTTACATGAATTTATTCAGGTACTCAAGCATTTTTCCCTGTCTATCCGTGGTGCTCACAATCTATCTAAAGTACCTGGGTCAATGGGGGGATTAAGTGTCTTGCCCTGGGTTACAAGGAGCAGCGTGGGTTTGAACTCTCAACCTCAGGGTGTAGCTTTAACCACTGCACCACACTCTCACTGGTGTTATGGGTTTTGTATTTCTGACTAGGTCTTACCCAGTGACAACTATCACTGATTTGCAATTTTCCCTCTTAAATATATCGTCACTATGGCAAAAACGATCCAATATTGCAACTGAACTTTACAAATTGCTACATTGTTTCTATTAAAAAGTGACAAGACGCAGTAAACCCTCCCACTTTCTCATGTTATACACTTCCCCCTCCCTATTTGTGGTTTCGATTATCCACGTTTTTTCCCCGGGCCCCCCCACCCCAAGAATCGCTCGTTGCCACTGAAAAAAAAACGGCCCTGGGACTTGGAGGGAGGCGATCAGAGGCGTAGGGAGATGATTGGAGGCGGCAGGGGGGCGACTGGAGGCAAAGGGGGTCGATCAGAGGTGGAGGGGGGCGAACGGAGCATGGACCTTGCTTGGTGGACTAGCGATGACATGGGGTAGGAGCGGTCTTCCTACACTCCTGCCCCGTGCAGAGCCGTGCTTTGAGTTTCCGTGGTCTCACGAGACTACAACAGGGAGTTCCTGCTAGACCACCAGGTAAGGTCCGAGGGTGGGTCAGAGCCGGCCAAATGTTATTCGCGATTTTTCCCTATTCGCGGGCCGGCTCTGCCCCTAACCCCCGCAAATAGGGAGGGAGAAGTGTGTTCCATTGTGATGCCACTGCTGGTATGAATAAAAAGTTACTGGTGAAGGAAAAAAAAAAAATACCCACCTCATTTGTTTCCCTTATTTCGTGTTTCGTAGAACAGTTTGCCAACCTTTTTTTTTCCACTGTTGTGTGAGGTGAAATGTTCCTGCTGGCAGCTGTTGAAACTGCTGTGCAGAACATCGAAAATAAAATTCTACACACTAATTATTGTTTAAAATGTACATTCATTTTCTCCGTTTTGCAATGTCTGCCTGCACATTTCGGCAGCCTTAACATTTTCAAACTGCAGTATTTTGGGGGGGGGGGGGAACTACGGCTAAGGATGGTTTATGGTAAATAGAGATCCCATAAGCTATTGTGGAAAATCTTGGTTAATTGGCCTTTTTTTTTTTTCCTTCTGGCAGCAACTAGGAAATACATTTTCCCCTACTGTTCTTTTGCTGTAGTTCTTTATCTTCAGATTAAATGTGTAAAAATAAGAGCAGAGAGCAGGCCCTTGAAGCAACTGTATTTTCCAGGGATTTGTTATTTTCTTTACAAAGTTTCATCAGAGCTGGCCCCCCGATTCCTTCTTCCCCCCCCCCCTCCAGCTTCCTGTTATTGTCATGCCCCTGACCATGCATCAAACTTTGACAGTCTATTGTCTATAGCAGGGGTCTCTACATCCAGCCCGCAATATGATTTTGTCTGGCCCGCAAAAGAATTGTGCAGAAATGCGCCAATTGGACTCATTTTCCAATGAGAATCTGCAAAAAAAAAAACCAAAAACAAAACACGGGTAAGAGCGTAGCTGCTTTTAAGAAAGGTTTGGGCAAATTTCTGGAGGAAAAGTCCATAGTCTCTTATTGAGAAGGACATGGGGGAAGCCACTGCTTTCCCTGGATCGGTAGCATGGAATATTGCTACTATTTGGGTTTTGGCCAGGTACTAGTGACCTGGATTGGCCACCGTGAGAACGGGCTACTGGGCTTCAAAGACCATTGGTCTGACCTAGTAAAGCTATTATTCTTATGGGTGTTGATAGATTTCAAATGTATTAATTAAAATTGTGTTCAAAATATATTGATATTTCATATTGTGTTAATATTAATATTATTCACAACATTATTTAATACTGAATCGTAATTGTATACTTTGCGGTATTTCTTCGTACTTGTTCGGCCTCGATCGACAGGGTCAATTTGCGGCATTGTAGGTAGTAGCTCTGGCACTGTGACTAATGTTTACATTGAATCTGGAAGTTCATTACTAGTCGTTACGGTTAATTGTCCATAAGAATACTTGCAGTGGTGCAGTGTAATACTCAATTTGTAATTGCATAAATTTATATTTAAAGGTGCGTATTCACTTATTAAAGAAAAATGGGGAGACCCAATGATCCAAAGTGAAAACAATCCACTGATGAAAACAAAAACAAAAACTGTGGATACAGATGTTCTGGAGATAATTTATTATACACTGACATATAAAACCATAAAAATTCAATTAAAAAAGTACAATGATAAAAAATACTGTGATAAAAATCCAACCGGATCCTACACGGTCCATGTTTCGGCGAACATGCCTTCCTCAGGGGTCCAATGGTTTGCAACCTCATATATAAAGAATTGGACTGAAAACAGTCTATTGTCTTTAAACATGTGAGAAAAGAACACCGCGGACAAGCTAAAGTAGCAAAAAATGCATTTTTTTTGCTACTTCAGCTTGTCCGCAAACCATTGGACCCCTGAGGAAGGTGTGTTCGCCGAAACACGGACCGTGTAGGGTCCGGTTAGATTTTTATCACAGTATTTTTTATCATTGTACTTTTTTTCATTGAATTTTTATGGTTTTATATGTCAGTGTTTAATAAATTATCTCCAGAACATCTGTATCCACAGTTTTTGGTTTTGTTTTCATCGGCGTATTCACTAGAGGTCTGCACGGGAACGGGGATCGCGGGAATCCCGCGGGTCCCAAGGGGGTCCCGTGGGAATCCCCCCATAACCCACGGGACTCCCACAGGGACCCCCCTCTGGCCTACGGGACTCCCATGGGGACCCCCCTCTAGCCAACGGGACTCCCACGGGGATGGAAGGCTTTGGAAGCAGGGTTCGTCCATATAATATAATGGACACGTCAGCCTTAGTAAAAGAGGGGGTTTATAAGTTAATTAGCTGAACAGAAAACAAAAAAAGGGTTCCACCAAAGAGATTCCACAAGGAAAAGAGCAGCACAAACACAAAATTGATGATCCTGTCAGAAGTAATTGCTGTTTTTATGGGGACGGGCGGGGATGGAGGTAATTCCTTGCGGGGATGGAGAGGATCCTGACGGGGACGGGTGGGGACGGAGAGGATCCTGGCGGGGACGGGTGGGGACGGAGAGGATCCTGATGGGGACGGGCAGGGATGGGTGGGATTTCTGTCCCCGTGCAACTCTCTAGTATTCACTTATTCACATATTTGCTTGTATGGAGTTCTGCTGATTTGGATGCTAATCTAGGGAAATTAGATTGGTTCAAAATCTGTTTGACTGTGATGTTGCTGATGTCCCAAGTCAAATTGAAATGGAAATGATTGAACTTCAGGCAAATGAACATATTAGAGAAGGAAACATTGAATTTTTATAAATTTTTGAACTCTGAGCAGTTTCCAAATTTGAAGAAATTTGCTTGCAAATTTATCTCCATTTTTGGGACAACGTATCTTTGCGAGCAAACTTTTTCCCGAACGAAATGTATCATGTCAAAATACGGGGCAAATTTATCTGAGGAACATTTCAAGTCACTACTTGTAATTAGCGTTTCAAAAATTTGAACCTCCGTTTAATTAGATTTTAAAAACACAAAAACAGCTCCAGCCTTCATATTCATGGTTTTATTATAATTTGTGATGAAAATATGAGAGTTTGCTGGTAGTGTGTCCTCATTAATATACAATAAGTTAATCTCACTTACTCTGTAATTAGTTTACAAAATTTTCTGCTTTCAATAAAACTCATATATCTAGAGTTATTTATATATCCTATATAATAAAACGCTAGCCGTGCATGCGCACTCAGACCTGCGTGATCTGTAATCCCTGATCCGTGATCTGTAGGTCCGTGGCCAGAGTGAGTATGCGGTGGCCAGACAAAGCGGGAGAAACACACTCGAGCGCTGTGGCCAACTCAGGATGGGAGGATGCGCTGCAGCAAAGTGCTGCACGGGTACTGGAGGAGGAGAGACATATCGCTTCTGCACATACCGGTACAAACCTCCCTCCAGCGTTGGCAGCCGCAGCACGTTAAACAGGCTGCTTCGCGACTTTCTCCTGCACTTGAGTCCCTCCGCCGCGTCACTAATGATGTCATCAATGACGCGACAGAGAGACTCAACGGCAGAAGAAAAGCCGCGAAGCAGCCTGTTTAGCGTGCTGCAGCTGCCAACGCTGGAGGGAGGTTTGTTATTAAAGTCATCTCGCTGGGAGGGTCGCAGAGTCAGCGGGGGTTGGGCTGGGAGGGGAGAGAAGCGTCTGTCTCGGGTGCTTCAGGCAGCAGCAGCGTTTACAATTCGCTGCTGTTGCGGCTTCAGGCCTTCCTCTCTGGCCGGTCCTGCCTACTTCATGAAGACAGGACCCGCCAGAGAGGAATACCTGAAGCCAGCAACAGCAATGAATTGTCAATGCTGCTGCTGCCCGATGAAGTAGTTCAAGGAGGAAAGTGAGCAGAGGGGGAGAGAATGGCTTGGAGGGAAGAACAGATGGCAGGGCATGGAGGGAAGGAGGAAGGTATGCCAGACCAAGGGAAAAGGAAAGAGGAGATGGAGAGAGGCCATATGGGACAGAGAGAGAGAGGGCGGACACTGGATGGAAAGAGAAGAGAGGGCAGTGAATAGAAGGGGCAACATAGAGGGTGAACAGTATTCTAGCACCCGTTAATGTAACGGGCTTAATGACTAGTATATATATATATATATATATTTTTTTTTTTTTTTACTATGACCTGCTGAAAAGTGCTAAAGTACCCAATGTGGCCCTGATGGCGAAAAGTTTGGAGACCCCTGGTCTATAGGAAAGGGTTCAAAATCCTCCAGCAACCTATATCCTAGTACCTGACTTGTGAAAACATTGTCTCTAGTACACTTTTGATGCCCTCCTCCCAACCAATGGACTTCCGCCCTTTCATCTACAATCTACAGACTTGATCAAGTTTCAAGTCAAGTTTATATAGGTCTTGATATACAGCGTTTATGTGCAAAGTGGTTTTTAATTTATACAAATATTTTTTTAAAATGTTTGAAAATATAAAATCACGGGGAACAATTTCGCAAGAGCAGTACAGACTAAACGAGATACATATAGGCAAATGGGGAGGATACATTGCTTAAAATAAAAGAAAGGGGATTTTCCTCATCTCTCCAGCACCGTCCAATCTATAGACTGACGGTCCTTTTCCCACAACTTCCCAAATTTCAACCCCGCATCTGATCTCCAATCTCTCCCAGTTTGGGCTCCCTGTCAGTGGTAGCAAGTTGAAGAATTCAGCACAGTCTAATAATTTAAAAAAAAACCATTTGTTAAAATCCACTTCCCGCACGGAAACCTGCAGAAAGGAAGTTCATGAAAGTCCTACCCATTGCCCACTTCATGTTGTTGGCCACGATGCTGTTGACAGAAGCCCTGTGAGAAACATCTATCATCTACAGTTAGAAGCTTTTTAGTAGTTTGACAGTGAGATCTTTAATAGCAAGTTGATCGGGCTGAAATAGAATATGTACGAGGGGGTGCTGAAAAGATCTCAGCCCAACCATAGACCATAGAAACATGACGGCAGATAAAGGCCAAATGGCCCATCCAGCCTTCCCATCTGCAACATCCACTATCTCCTTCTCTCCCTATTAGCTAAAGCTCTTAACATTTCCTTAGAGTGCTCCGGAGCCTATCACCTCTTAACTTCATCCTAAGCCCTCTTTGCAGAGCTTCCTTTCAAATGAAAGAGACTCGACTCATGCACATTTATGCCACATAGGTATTTAAACATCTCTACCATATCTCCCCTCTCCTGCCTATCCTCCAAAGTATACAGATTGAGATCTTTAAGTCTGTCCCCATATGCCTCATGATAAAGACCACACACCATTTTAGTAGCCTTCCTCTGGACCCGTCCAGCCAATTTGCAGGTAAGCCCAAGGGGGGTTCCAGTGTGGGGGTTTCATTGGGAGGGGTCCGGCAGGAGGGGTTGGGCACACTCTTGCTGGCGATCTTTGGGGGGGGCCATTAGGGGGTCTGGCAGGAGGGGTTGGGCACCCTCCTGCCGGAGATCTTCAGGGGGACGGGTTCTGTCGGCAGCAAGGGTTGAGCACCTTCCTGCTGGCGATTGCGGGTTTTGTCGGCAGGAGGGGTTGGGCACCCTCCTGCCGTGAACATCAGGGGGGAGGAGGTTGGTGAGGGGAGACTGGCGGCTTGTAGCCGTGGCCGCTCTACTAATCGCAGCAGGGAGATCCCTTGCTGTGATTAAGTATAGCGGCCGCGTCTACTTACCATGTAGGCCAGCATTTTGCTGAAAAGTCCTCAGCCCAACCAAGACGAGAATGATGTGGACACACTTTTCATTTCAATGAGACAAATGCATCTAGTATATGGGCCCAAGTATAGGGAAACCAAGCCATTGTGACATCACCGATGAGGTTGGCTCTTAGGCATTGGTGGAATGAGGCATTATGACATCACAATACCAGGGGCTGCTGAAAAGTTCTCAGCCCAACCAAGAAGAGAATGATATGGAGCCATGAAACTTACAAGTTATTCCACACTTCTCTTGACACTTTTCGTTTTTTTTTTTTTTTTTTTTTTTTTTAATCTTTATTGATTTTCAAACTATGACATTGCAGTACAAACAAGAGAACAACAAATACTCCATACATTGCACTATTAAATTATACAGGTAATACATATTACACTCATCATTCATAACATTATTATACATATGGTACATATTGTTTCAATGAGGCAAATGCATCTAGTAAATGGGCACAAGTATACAGAAAGCCAGGACTTCTTTTACTAAGGTGTGCTAAGCATTTTAGCGCGCACTCAATATTAGCACGCACTAACCACACGCTAAACACTAATGCGTGCATATTAGTCTATGGACCCCTTAGCGGTTAGCAAGCAAGTATATTTAGCGTGCACTAAACGCGCGCTAAAACACATAGTGCACCTTAGTAAAACAGGGGGCAAGTCATTGTGACATCACTGATAAGGCTGGCTCTTAGGCACTGGTGGAATGAGGCATTATGACATCACAATACCAGGGTCCTCTGAAAGGTCCTCAGCCCAACCAAGAAGAGGATGATGTGGAGCCACTTTTCTTGACACTTTTTGTTTCAGTGAGGCAAATGCATGTGGTAAATGTGCAAAATAAAAGGAAACCAAGCCATTGTGACATCACCAATGAGGTCGGCTTTTAGGCATTGGTGGAATGAGGCATTATGACATCATAATACCAGGGTCCTCTGAAAGGTCCTCAGCCCAACCAAGAAGAGGATGATGTGGAGCCATGAAACCTACACTTTTCTTGACACTTTTTGTTTCAGTGAGGCAAATGCATGTGGTAAAAGCACAATAAAGGGAAACCAAGCCATTGTGACATCACCGATGAGATTGGCTCTTAGGCATTGGTGGAATGTGGCATTATGACATCACAATACGAGGGGCTGCTGAAAAGTTTCAGCCCAGCCAAAGCTGGGGCAGTCTCCATCGAGGGCGATACATTTAGGGCTCCTTTTACAAAGCTGCGCTAGCGTTTTTAGCGCACGCACCGGATTAGCGTGCGCTACCCAAAAAACTACTGCCTGCTCAAGAGGAGGTGGTAGCGGCTACCGTGCGCTAAAACCGCTAGCGCGCCTTTGTAAAAGGCACCCTTAATCCAGTCATTTTGCACTTTTTTCTATTGTCTCTGAAAAATATGGAACCAAAAAACTGGAAAATCGCTGGACTAAGGGCTCCTTTTACAAAGCCGTGCTAGGGCCTTAACGCGCGGAATAGCGCGCGCTAGCCGCTACCTCCTCTTTTTGAGCAGGCGTTAGATTTTCAGCTAGCGCGCGCTAAAACCACTAGCTCACCTTCGTAAAAGGAGCCCTAAGCGTATGGCCCTCAATGGAGACTACCCCAGCTTTGTTGAGAACTTTTCAGCAGTCCCTTGTCGCTATTGATATTCTCTATATCAGGGATCTCAAAGTCCCTCCTTGAGGGCCACAATCCAGTTGGGTTTTCAGGATTTCCCCAATGAATATGCATTGAAAGCAGTGCATGCACATAGATCTCATGCATATTCATTGGGGAAATCCTGAAAACCCGACTGGATTCAGCCCTCGAGGAGGGACTTTGGGGACCCCTGATGTATAGGTACGTCTCTTACATGTTCTATATCAGGGATCTCAAAGTCCCTCCTTGAGGGCCGCAATCCAGTCGGGTTTTCAGGATTTCCCCAATGAATATGCGTTGAAAGCAGTGCATGCGCATAGATCTCCTGCATATTCATTGGGGAAATCCTGAAAACCCGACTGGATTCAGCCCTCGAGGAGGGACTTTGGGGACCCCTGATGTATAGGTTACGTCTCTTACATGTTCTATATCAGGGATCTCAAAGTACCTCCTTGAGGGCCGCAATCCAGTCGGGTTTTCAGGATTTCCCCAATGAATATGCATTGAAAGCAGTGCATGCACATAGATCTCCTGCATATTCATTGGGGAAATCCTGAAAACTCGACTGGATTGCGGCCCTCAAGGAGGACCTTTGAAATCCCTGCTCTATATGGACTGATAGACCTTGCTAAATCCCCTATAAGAATCCAAGCAGCCATGTTTCTCTAAGGCAGATTAGAACTATTGATTCTCCGTTCAGTTAAGTAAAACTTAAATGACCTTTTGTGCATAGAGATCTAGCCACTTTCTCAGCCCTGGAAATGTCTGGGTCAGGCTGAATGTTCCCAAAATTGTATATAATACTAAGCAAAGTACACTTGGATGACAGAATATCATTTTTATTTTAATTGCTGGCAAATGATATGTCATCTCTGCGAGCTTCTGACTGACAGTTGCTTGTTCTCTCAGCTGTGGTCTGAAGTTTTATGTCCCAGCTGTTTACAGACTGCTAATTTATATCCGTACATCCATTTCATTATGCGTCTCTTCCAGATGGTATACACAGAGGTCTTCCATTTTTCTGAGAAACCAGTAAAATATATGTGGCCCAGACCATCTTGAAAAAAAAAAAAAAGAGCCCCGTGGCAAAACATGAAAGAGAATATATCAAACAAGGCAAGACTGCTTCAACAAATGAAAATGTGCATAGAATGATGATCGGCTCTAAATTATTATGTAATTAAGAAACCTGGCAAGATCAGGGCATGATTAATAACAGATAAACTCTGCATTATAAACTTTTTTTTCGTTTACTTAGCAAATGAGTGGAAAATCTGAGTTCAATATAGGCATTCAAAATGAGCTTATTTGGGGGGGCAGAGCTTAAGTTCTGTCAAATATCTTCCAAGTTACGATAGGAACATTGGGAGGTAGGGAGTTATTCTTTAAGGGCTCCTTTTACGAAGGGGCGCTAGCGTTTTTAGCACACCCGCCGGATTAGCGCACGATAGCCGAGAAACTACCGCCTGCTCAAGAGGAGGCGGTAGCAGCTAGGGCGCGCTACTCCGCGCGTTCAGGTCCGAACGCGCCTTCGTAAAAGGAGCCCTAAGTTATGGTAAGAAGTGTACGAGGGAGTGTTGAAAGGTTCTCAGCCCAACCAAGAAGAGAATGAAGTGGATATGGTTCAATCAATGATCGGAAACAATGTCAAAACAGAGAATTTTGTTTCTGAAAATTAGCACTTAACGAAATAAGATAACCCTCTTTTCAGTTCCAGTGGCACAATAAGGCTCAGAATTTAGGAAGTTGATTGGTTGGGCTGAGAACTTTTCAGCATCCCCACGTATGTAATAAAAAGTGAGCCAAGTATAGGGCAATCAAGCCATTGTGACATCACTGATAAGGTTGGTTCTTATTGGTGGAATGAGGCATTATGACATCATAAACTCAGCTCTGGTTACCAGAGACTGAAACTCTTCACACTACCAGGGTGTGCTGAAAAGTTCTCAGCCCAACCAAGGAGAGAATGACCTGGATATGGTTCAATCGATGATCTGAAACCATGTCAAAAGCAATGAATTTTGTTTCTGTAAATTGGCACTGAACGAAATAAGATCACACTCTTTTCAGCTAAAGTGGCAAAATAAAGCTCTGAATTTAGGAAGTCGGTTGGTTGGGCCGAGAACTTTTTGGCCCTCCTTCGTATGTGGTGCAGCTACATTTCAGTAAGTCTTTTAAATGGTCTCAGCATAAACAAGTCATGCTTTTCGCAGTAACACGTATGTCTTCTCGACACCAGAAATAAATACCTGTGGCTTCAATCTAGCAGAACAAACAGCAGACCAGAGAGACCTACAATCTGAAGAACTTTAATCAAACCAAGACATAGGCCCGATGTGGCCACGTTTCGCCCAAAGGCTGCGTCAGAGGCAAGGGAGATGAGTCAATGATTTCAATCCTTAAAAAGCATTTCTTGAAATAATGTGGTCAATAACCTGTTTGTGAGTGCTAAGCGTGTGGCATTTTTTTGTATTCATTTTCTGGAAAGGTGGGGGAATGTCAGGAGGCAGAGAAGGAGCATGGATACACTATCCAGCTAGTGTGTTCCGATTACCATATATTAACTAGTTAACATAACATTAGAACAGCCATACTGGATCAGACCAGTGGTCCATCTTGCCCAGTTTCCTGTTTCCAACAGTGGCCAATCCAGGTCACTTGTATTTGACAGAAACCCCAAATACTGGCAACATCCCATGCTACCAATCCTAGGGCAAGCAGTAACTTCCCCCACATTTTTTCTCAATAGTAGACTATGGGCTTTTCCTCCAGGAACTTGTCCAAACCTTTTCTAAACCCAGTTATGTTAAACCTCCGGCAAGGAGTTCCAGAGCTTAACTATTCATTGAGTGAAAACATATTTCCTAATGCAGAAGCCCACAGTGGTCCCCCATCAATTCTTTCAGGTTACGTGTGCTCTAGAAATGGGCTCAGTTCATGGGAATGTCCCACGACGGCGCTAGTTAAGCCAATTTACTAATGCACTTCAGTAGATTTACCCCTTGTGTGTTTATAAAATATATACCAAAAATGGGAGGTTGCTTGCCTTATAAAACCACATAATCTATTACGAAATTATCGTCTAACCCCCTAATTCTATAAAAAGTCCTTAAAATTGCACACATGATTTTGATTGCGTGTCCAAATTCTGAGCACGATTCAATCAAATAACAAGCTAATTAGCGCCGATAATTGGCATTTTAACAAAGCAATTATTCACCCTAATTAGAATCAAATACAAGTTGTGCACGCAAATTTTAGCTATGGGATATACATTTTTGCAGGTGTAAGGGGGAGACAGGAAGTTAGAAGATTCTCCTCTTCCTGCTGTTGCTTCTAGAGATGCATCAGTAAGTTTTAAGAACTTAACTACAACATCCTCTGACAACGAGTTCCAGAGCTTAACTATTTATAAGAACATAACATAAGAACAGCCATACTGGGTCAGACCAATGGTCCATCAAGCCCAGTAGCCCGTTCTCACGGTGGCCAATCCAGGTCCCTAATACCTGGCCAAAACCCAAAGAGTAGCAACATTCCAGCATCTCAAAGAATAGCAAGATTCCGGAACCCCGATGAGAGCAACATTCCAGAGCTGAGATTGTGATGTCATAATGCCTCAGAGCCAACCTCATCGGTGATGGTACAATGGCTTGTCACACATAAGAGCATAACAACAGCCATACTGGGTCAGACCAATGGTCCATCAAGCCCAATTGCCTGTTTTCACGGTGGTTAATCCAGGTCACTAGTACCTGGCCAAAACCCAAGCAGTAGCACCATTCCAACATCTCAAAGAATAGCAAGATTCCGGAACCCCAATGAGAGCAACATTCTAGAGCCGAGATTTTGAAAATGCAAAGCACTGCAATTATGTGGTATTGCATGCTTTCAGTAACTACCAAGTGTCTTTGATCATTTCTGCCCCCCAAATGCTGAATATTTATTGTCGCTAGTCCTCTTCTTGTGCTAGCTGGTTTCAATTTTAATTTGCAATCTTTTAACCACGTTGAATGAGATGCTATCGTCTTCTTTCACTGGAGTACGCTAAACAGAATATTCTTTGAACTAGCGTGAGAAATGCTGCCCGAGTCTGCAAAGAACTCCATAGAGGTTTTGATAAGAGTGCTTTTCTTTATTTTCTTTCTGGCCAGGGAGAGTGCCCAATTTTTATATAAAATTGGCAAAGTAGGCACACTTGGCATAGCACGCTCATTGTTTTTATAGAAAGTACAAAGTTTTGTGAACCCTTCCTGCCTGGTGTTCATTGGATAGAGCAAGGATAGTTTACAACCTATCAGATTCCTTCACACCTACTTCCTGTCTCTCCACCTCTAGTTACATCTTCCATCACCATCATTCCTCAGTCTCCTGACTTAGAGGTCTGCATGGGAATGGGGGTTATGGGAATACCTCCAGGTCCATGGGACTCCCAAGGGGATCCCCCTCCTAGGTCCATGGGGCTCCCGTGAGGATCCTCCCATGTCCATGGGACTCCCATAGGGATGGACATTGGTTCTCCGGGGTTCCCACGGATATGCCTGCCTACATTTGTTCCGATGTTCCCTCTAAGCTTCTTCGATCCCTCAACGCACCAATTGCTGATTGCCACTCACATGGGAGAGCTCTGTACATCCACCAATCAGGGAGACATAGCTGAAAATTGATGGCCAATCCTGAGCACTTCCTTGTAGAAGTGCTCCCATGGTGAATGTGCAAAGCTCTCCCAGTAGTGAGCCTTGGTGTGCGACCTCCCTTCAAGAATCTCATTGGCTCAAGCCTGCCACCACTCACTGCAGTTGTGCAGAGAAGCACGGGAGAGACTGGGCAGCATAACTGTGCAGCTCCGGAGCCAGACTACCCTGCATTAAACTGCTTCAGCCCAGCAGGTACCAACATTAAGGGGTCCTTTCATCAAGCTGCGTAATCCCGCGCGTTAAACCACCTGCCGCACTAGCCGCTAACACCTGCATGGAGCAGGCGATAGATTTTTAGCCGGCCGCGGGTATTAGCGCGTGTTGAAATGTCCGACGCGCTAACCCCACTAGCGCGGCTTGATAAAAGGACCCCTAAATATGTAACTTAAAAAAAAAAGCGGGGCAGGAGCGATCATCCTACGCTCGCTCGAGACTAGAACGGGAACTCACGGCGGCCATTTTGATGACGGCCCTGCACGGGTCAGGAGCATAGGAAGATCGTTCCTGCCCCGCGTTGCTGTTAGACCACCAGGTAAGGTCCGGGTTGCAGCGTTTCTAAAAAATAAATGCATATCGCGAATAACCGAAACCGTGGGTACAGAAACTGTGGATTCGGAGGGGGTACTGTATTCTATTTCGTTTTTTATAACCACTTATTAATAGAACTTTATTTGTATAATGCTACCTCCTCGGGGTATTTATTATATAGCCCTCTGCCTTATTAGAATAATATGTATTAGTAATTTCTTTTGCTTTATGGTTTTATCTGTTATTGTTTAACCACACCTAATTAGCCCACACTTTTACTAAAACCGCAATAGTGGGGGTTTTTTTTAGCGCAGGGAGCCATGCTGAATGCTCCGCACAGCTCCCGACGCTCATAGAGTTCCTATGAGCGTCGGAAGCAACGTGCAGCATTCAGCTAAAAGCCGCTATCACGGTTTAGTAAAAGAAGGGTCGATGTATTATATGCAAATGCTATGATCTTTTATATATTCTCACCATTATATTAATTTGCAACAATTAACATCATTAGAAAATATATTCATCTTTTCATATCTTACAATAGGAAAACCCAAGTATCTCCTCACAAGAATCTCTCCGGAATGCCTTGTGAATGCCAGGTGAAGCGGACTCTTGTATTGTATTAATTTTTCTCCTCCTAATAGCACCATAGCAGTCGATTAAAATGCTGTTTGCATAATGTGAAATGATCTCCTCTCAATCTGTTCCATTTTAACCGCAGTCAGTTAAAGAGAGTGGCAGCTTCGCTCGACCGCTTTGCGAGCATTTAATTCATCAATTCCAGCTGAGGGGGTTTCATCTTTCCCTGCGCATTCTCACGCCGAGGGATTTAGGACGGAGGCTGTATTAGAAAAACTCCAGTGTCTCGCTCATATTTTTATTGTAAGGGTGCTTCTATAAGTGTTGTGATTGTTTTTAGAGCTGGGGGGGGGGGGGTGAAAGGTTCTGTTTACCTAAGAATTTCTGTTGTGTATCAGGCTGGAACTAGCACGCACTAGATGTAACCTAAATGGTCCCTTCTGTGAAATTGTCATGGACTGCTTACATGGTTTGAATGTAGGCCACTCAGGTCATTTCACTCCCTTTATCCATTCTGAAAGGCTATATTAGATATGATAATATCTCACCCTGAAATCCGCAGTGGTACTGAATTGTGTTTTATGATTGCGCTCCCTCTAGTGGTCGGATGCTTGCAGAACCTGCTTCTGAGCTTGGTGCTGGAGTTCTGCTGTAGTGTAACTCATATGGGGATGTTATTGTTTTTTTTGGGTGGGAGAGGTTCATTGCAGTGGTGTTGACCATGTGGCTTTGAATACGTTTTTCTGCGTCTATGATGCTTCTCTAGCAGTGAAAAAGCTTGAGAGGGGGGATATGAAATTTACAGGTTTTGCAGCTGAACACTTCCCCCCCGATTCTATATACTGCGACCAAAGCTGTGTGCGCATTGCTGATTCGCAGGCACAAATTAATCGGTTGACATACCAATCAGCGCTGATGTCAATTAACAGGCAATTATCAGGACCAATTAGAATTTCTAAGCATATTTATTTATTCGACAAAGGAGCTCAGAACAGTCACCCTTTCCCTACCACCCACCTCTTAACTTCCACGGCGCGAGCAACATTGCCAACTCACTGCCCGCGTCAGCTCTTCCTCTGATGTCACTGCCTAAGTGACATCAGAGGGAGAACTGACGCTAGCACAAACAGCATGTTGGAGTTGCTACCCATGCCGGCAAAGAGATAGAGGTACAGTGTGGGGGGGGGGGGAGGGAGGAGTGAAGGTGCACACAGTGGGGGGAGGAGTGGGAAGGAGAAGGGGGTGGCGAGGAGGACTCATCAAGATAGTGCCCAGGGCAGAACCCCACCCCCACCACTGCTAACAGTCTATTCAAAACGAATTCTAGGAAGTTTTTCTTTACCCAACGTGTGGTGGACACCTGGAATGCACTTCCAGAGGGTGTAATAGGGCAGAGTATGGTACTGGGGTTCAAGAAAGGATTGGACAATTTCCTGCTGGAAAAAGGGATAGAGGGGTCTAGATAGAGGATTACTGCACAGGTCCTGGACCTGTTGGGCTGCCGCGTGAGCGGACTGCTGGGCACGATGGACCTCAGGTCTGACCCAGTGGAAGCATTGCTTATGTTCTTATGGATCTAATGTGGAGGATTAAGTCACTTGCCCAGGGTCACAAGGATTAGCATGGGGTTTGAACCCACAATCTCAGGGTGCTGAGGCTGTAGCTTTAACCACGGCGCCACTCTAGAAATCAGAATGTAGGAAAAGTGAGCCAAGTATAGGACAATCAAGCCATTGTGACATCACTGATGGGGTTGGCTCTTAGGCATTGCTGGAATGAGGCACTATGATGTCACAATACCAGCTCTGGTTATCAGAGGCTGAAACTTTTCACAGTTATCTATACTGTTTAATTTATTCAGGTACTCAAGCATAATTCCCTGCCTGTCCTGGTGGGCTCACAATCTATCTAATGTATCTGGGACAATGGGGGGATTAAGTGACTTGTGTGGGTTTGCCTGGGAAATAAGGCTGCTCAGAGATAGATACTTTTTCTTTTTTGAGGGAGGGAATAAGAAAGAGGGTTCAGGCAGTTATATGATTACTAGGGCGGGGGGGGCGGATAGACTTGGGATGACTTTGTAACTGTATAACATTAAATTAGATAGCCCATACTATCTACACTATCCAGGTACATTATGGTAATTGAGTATTTTAAACATCTGGCTAAGAAATTGCAACAGAAGATTGTCCTGAAAAAATGGTAACAGCAGCCTATTAAAGGGTAAGCTATAATGATTGGGATTTATTTGTTTGGGTGCATCAATTAAGTCCTGTATAGGCCTTTCAGGCTATAGAAATGATAACATAAGAATAGCCATACTGGGTCAGACCAATGGTCGATCCAGCCCAATATCCCGTCTTCAAGAGGCCAATCCAAGTCACAAGTACCTGGCCAAAACCCAAATAGTAGCAGCATTCCAGAATCCTAAGAATAGCAAGATTCTGGAATCCCAAAGAGTAACAAAAGATTCCAGAACCCTAAACAGTAGCAACATTCTATGCCACCGATCCAGGGCAAGCAGTGGCTTCCACCATGCCTGTCTCAACAGCAGACTATGGACTTTTCCTCCAGGAATTTGTCCAAACCTTTTTTAAAACCAGCTACATTAACCACTCTTATCACATCCTCTGGCAACGCGTTCCAGAGCTTAACTATTCTTCGAGTGAAAAAAATATTTCCTCCAATTAGTTTTAAAAGTATTACTCTGTAACTTCATCAAGTGACCCCTAGTCTTTGTAAATCTTGATGCACCAAAAAATCAATCCACTTGTACCTGTTCTACACCACTCAGGATTTTGAAGACTTTAATCCTATCTCCCCTCAGCCGTCTCTTTTCCAAACTGAAGATCCCTAACCTCTTTAGTCTTTCCTCATACGTGAGGAGTTCCATTCCCTTTATCATATTGGTCGTTCTTTGAACCTTTTTTAGTGCTGCCGCTGAAACGGTGGGGGGAAAAAAGTGCTCACTGCAGGTACAGGGACAAGGCCATCCACCGCCCCATGGAGCGGTGAATAGCCTTGACTCCGCAGATAAGAGAGGGAACGCGCGGGGTCCCCGCCCTCCTTCCTACGTACCAGCCGCATCTATCTCCCTCCCTCCCCTCTCCCTCTTTGCTTGTAGCGCATTTTACTTTACAGTGTTCAAGCCGCTGGAGCCTGCCTGAAATCACATTTGTCTGCAGGCGGAAGCTTCTCCTCTGACGCAACCAGAAGTTGCATCAGAGGAGAAGCTTCTGCCTGCAGACGCACGCGACTTCAGGCAGGCTCCGGCGGCTTGAACACTGTAAAGTAAAATGCGCCAAAAGGTAAGTGAGAAGGAGATGCTCGGACCGCGTGAGGGGTGCCAAAGGGCGGTGGAAAGGAACAGATGCTGAAGGGGGGTGGCGAGAGGGAAGGATGGTGGTGGAAAGGAATAGATGCTGATGTGGGGTGGAGATGAACAGACGCTGAAAGGAACTGGGGAAGAGAGAGTGGAGAGAAGACGCTGAAGGGAAATGGGAAAGAGAGAGTGGGGAGAAGACTCTGAAGGGAAAGGGAAACAGAGAGTGGGGAGAAGATGCTGAAGGGAAATGGGGAACAGAGAGTGAGGAAAAGACGCTGAAGGGAAATGGGGAACAGAGAGTGGGGGAAGATTCTGAAGGGAAATGGGGAACAGAGAGTGGGGAAAAGATGCTGAAGGGAAATGGGGAACAGAGAGTGGGGAAAAGACGCTGAAGTGAAATGGGGAACAGAGAGTGGGGAAAAGATGCTGAAGGCAAATGGGGAACAGAGAGTGGGGAGAAGATGCTGAAGGGAAATGGGGAACAGAGAGTGGGGAGAAGATGCTGAAAGGGAAGAAGACAGAGATGCCAGACTATTGGGGGAGCGGAGGGAAGAAGATGGGTGCCAGACCAATTGGGAGAGGGGGGAGGGATAGATGGAACGGAGAGGCACAGTTACAGAGCAAATGGAAGACACAGAGAGAAGGCAGACATTGGATGGAAGGAATTGAATGAGAAGATGAGGAAAGCAGAAACCAGAAAACAAAGGATAAAAAAAAAAATTCTATTTATTTTCTTTTTTTGCTTAAGGATAAAGTAGTATATTAGTTGTGTTGATAAAAATTTATAAACAAACCCTGTCAGCTGAACATCTTTCTCTAGTTCAGCAGCAGGAACTTTGATTTCTAAGGAAGGAATAAGCTAAATGTTGCAGTACTGAGGCTTGTATGGATGCTACAGGGACAGTGGTCGTGGGGACGGTGCAGGGATGGGGATGGTGGTCGTGGAGACAGGGACGGGGACAAACTTTTTCTCCGTATCATTCTCAAATAAGAAGACCAGAACTGAACGCAATACTCAAGGTCAGGTCACACCATTGAGTGATACAGAGACATTAGAACGTTCTTAGTCTTCTTTACCATCCTTTTTCTTTATAAATTTACGAGCTGACGCCCCGGCGTTGCACGGGTATTTAATTATAGCAATAACACTGTAAAGGGATTCAAATAAAGATACTTTATAGTGGTGAATGAAATTATTTTTTAACAGCTTTATAAAAAGTACAATATTCAAATTATAATGTGAAATATTTGACAAAATGAATACAATACAACTAACACAAAACTTGATTATAAACAACATTTTTAGTTTCACCTCCAGGAGCAAGAACATATAAATTCTTGGGTGAACCCACCCGTGAGCAAGCAACATAGAGTTGTCCATGGGAAAAACAGGGGGATCTTAAATCCACTCCACAGTATGTAATAGTCTGTCCCTGTGATTTGTTGATTGTGATATAGAATGCAAGTCTCACTGGAATTTGCAAGCTCTTAAACTGAAAAGGAAGATCTGTTGGAATAAGTGGTATCCGCGGGATAAATACGGTTTCACCTTGTCCCTTTCCGGTTAAGATAGTCGCTTCAATTACATTGGCCAGTAACCTCTTTACACAAAGCCTTGTGCCATTGCAAAGTTTTGGTGGGTCAAGGTTGCTAAGTAAAATAACTGGAGATCCCACAGCTTTTTACATTTTTTCCATTAACTTGAATGGGTGAAATCAGATTTTCTGTTTGTAGCTCCGCCCACGTGTGCAGGTGGGCCGCGAGACCCCCAGAACATATCACCCCAGGTAGTGAGGGATCTGCATACCAAGTTTCGTTCAAATCGGTCAAGCCGTTTTTGCGTGATCGCGGCACGTACACACATACACACACACATACATACACACATACACACCTCCGATTTTATATATATAGATTCATTTGTTACAAAACATAACAATTACCATCCTTTTTCTAATAATCCCTAGCATTTTGTTTGCTTTCTTGGCATGTCCCCTAGTCCTAGTGTTTTTGGAAAGAATAAACAAGCGATTCACACCTACCCTTTCCACTCCACTCAGTATTTTATAGATCTCTATCATATCCCTCCCCTGAGTGTCTCTTCTCCAGGCTGAAGAGTCCTAGCCGCGTTAGCCTTTCCTCATATGGAAGTCATCCCATCCCTTTTATCACTTTTGTTGTCCTTCTCTGTATCTTTCCTAATTCCGCTATATCTTTTTTGAGATACGGCGACCAGAACCGCACACAGTATTCAAGGTGCGACCATACCATAGAGCGATACAGGGGCATTATAACATTTTCATTTTTGTTTTCCATCCCTTTCCTGATAATTCCTAACATTTTCTTTGCTTTCTTAGCAGCCGCCATACATTGAGCTGAGGGTCTCAACCAGTGTTCCCTCTAAGCGGGCGGGTCTTGTGAGCAAACTTTTTTCACTGTGAGCTAAAAATATCGGGCGCCAGCAAGTTATGAGCCAAATAAATATGTTGCTTTCTACCACAGAACTTCCTTACGTTTGTATGGAATCTATCCCCTTTCAACTTTAGAGAGTGCCCTCTCGTTCTCCCTGCCTTAGCTACTAAGTCTATTCCCTTCAGTACCTTGAATGTTTCTATCATGTCCCCTCTCAATCTCCTCTGCTCAAGGGAGAAGAGGCCCAGTTTCTCTAATCTTTCGCTGTACGGCAACTCCTCCAGCCCCTTAACCATTTTAGTTGCTCTTCTCTGGATCCTTTCGAGTAGTACCGTGTCCTTCTTAAAGTACCAGTGCTGGACGCAGTACTCCAGGTGAGGGCGTACCATGGCCCGGTACAGCAGCATGATAACCTTCTCTGTCTCTTCAGTCCAGCATCTGCCCCTTCCATTCACTGTCTGTCTTTCCCTGCCATCTCTCCTCCTGCCCCCCCCCCCACCCCCCAATTTGGTCTAGCATCCATCATCTTCCTTTTGTTCCCCTCATGGTCTGGCATCTCTATCCTTCCCTCCCCCCTGTGGTTTTTAGCATATCTCTCTTCTCATTTCCTCCACTCAGATCTGATCATTCTCTGCTCTCTCTTCCCTTTTCTTCTCTGGTCTTCCTTCTCTATTTTCTGCCTCCATCTAAATTAAATTCTTTCTTACTATTTAGTCCCGTTTCCCTCTTTTCACTGTGTCTACACACAGCTTGTCACCCCTTTCCCTCACCCCTCCATTATCTTACTATTTTCTTCCCCCTTTATTTATCTCCTCCTTCCATCCAGTATGTGTTCTTTCCCCACTTCCATTCAGCATCTGCTCTCCCTTCTCAACTGACATCCATCTGCCTTCTGCTCTCTCTCCCTTCTTCTCACTTCCATCATCTGTCCCCTTCTCTCTCTCTCTCATCTCCTCCATTCCATCATCTGCCCCTTCTCTCTCTCTCTCTCTCTCCCCCCCCCAACTTCCATCATCTGCCCCCCTTCCCCTCACCTTTGTGGGTCACTTTCTTTCCCCTGAGGGTGGCTCATGTCACAGGGGAAACTTTGGCCGAGCAGAACCGCTTGATTGACAGTGGAACTTACTTGATTGATGTCGATGCTGGGGCCCGTTGCCGTTTGAAGGAAAAAAAAAAAAGGTGGAAAAAAGGAACCTGTAAAGGCGAGAGGAAGGGAAACCTCCAGGACAGCTGCTTTTTGCCCTCCTTCAGCGGCCCAAGAGTTCAGACCAGCAGCGGCAGCTCTGTATGCTTTTAACTTCGGCACAGAGCTGCCCCTAATCAATAGTTTAGCGCGGTTTCATGAGGCAGCCTCGGGGCCTTTGATAGCCGGCCCGCTTCGATGATGCGATGTGGGCCGGCCTAGCAAAGGCCCCGAGGCTGCCTTATGAAACCGCGCTAAACTATTGATTAGGGGCAGCTCTGTGCCGAAGTTAAAAGCATACACAGCTGCCGCTGCTGGTCTGGAGGTGCGGAGACAAGGCAGGAGGCAAACGCGGTGGAAGGCAGGAGTCCCGGCGAAGGCAGGAGTCCCGGCACAGCGACTGCAACAGGAAGTTGCAAGTCAGCTGACGCCGGCCTTTCGTTGCGGCGGGGACCGAATCCTTCGCGGACCGGCAAGATTTTGTTTGCGGACCGGCGGTTGAAGAACTGTGCTCTACACTGTGTGCGCTGTGACGAGAAACTTGTGCGCTGCGAGGTAATATTTTGAGCGCCAGCGCACCCCAGCGCAGCTTAGCGGGAACATATCCTCAACGACGACACCTAGATCTTTTTCCTGGGCAGTGACTCCTAACACAGAACCCGGCATCACATAGCTATAGTTTGGGTTCCTCTTTCCCATATGCATCACTTTGCACTTGCTCACTTGAAACGTTGTCTGCCATTTTGGCATCCAGTCTCAAAAGGTCCTCTTGCAATTTTTCCACAATCCTCTTGCAAATTAACGACTTTGATCAATTTTGTGTCATCAGCAAAATGATGGCACCAAGTTGATCAAAGTTGTTACATAGTAACATAGTAGATGACGGCAGATAAAGACCCGAATGGTCCATCCAGTCTGCCCAACCTGATTCAATTTAAATTTTTTTTTTTTCTTCTTAGCTATTTCTGGGCGAGAATCCAAAGCTTTTCCCGGTACTGTGCTTGGGTTCCAACTGCCGAAATCTCTGTTAAGACTTACTCCAGCCCATCTACACCCTCCCAGCCATTGAAGCCCTCCCCTGCCCATCCTCCTCCAAACGGCCATGCACAGACACAGACCGTACAAGTCTGCCCAGTAACTGGCCTAGTTCAATCTTTAATATTATTTTCTGATTCTAAATCTTCTGTGTTCATCCCACGCTTCTTTGAACTCAGTCACAGTTTTACTCTCCACCACCTCTCTCGGGAGCGCATTCCAGGCATCCACCACCCTCTCCGTAAAGTAGAATTTCCTAACATTGCCCCTGAATCTACCACCCCTCAACCTCAAATTATGTCCTCTGGTTTTACCATTTTCCTTTCTCTGGAAAAAATTTTGTTCTACGTTAATACCCTTCAAGTATTTGAACGTCTGAATCATATCTCCCCTGTCTCTCCTTTCCTCTAGGGTATACATATTCAGGGCTTCCAGTCTCTCCTCATACGTCTTCTGGCGCAAGCCTCCTATCATTTTCATCACCCTCCTCTGGACCGCCTCAAGTCTTCTTACGTCTTTCGCCAGATACAGTCTCCAAAACTGAACACAATACTCCAAGTGGGGCCTCACCAATGACCTGTACAGGGGCATCAACACTTCTTCCTTCTACTGATTACGCCTCTCTTTATACAGCCCAGAATCCTTCTGGCAGCAGCCACTGCCTTGTCACACTGTTTTTTCGCCTTTAGATCTTCGGACACTATCACCCCAAGGTCCCTCTCCCCGTCCGTGCATATCAGCTTCTCTCCTCCCAGCATATACGGTTCCTTCCTATTATTAATCCCCAAATGCATTACTCTGCATTTCTTTGCATTGAATTTTGTGATTGACACACGCAGTTCTTACGTTTTATGCACCGTTTATAGAATCAGGACCCCTGTTTTTAAGGACGTTGATTTGCAGATAGCTTTTTTCTAGACAAAATAATTTGAAAGTGATTTTGGGGCTGATTCTACAAATGGTGCCAGCTGCGTGTCAATCACTATTACTCATCGCAAAACATATAAAATTTTATTGCTAGTATTCAAAACTTTATCCACAAACGAACCTTCATTTATAAATCGGATGCTTATCCCACATAATTTATCACGTTCTCTTCGTTCTTTAACACAAGGGTTACTGGCTGTCCCTTCTTTAAAAGTGGTAGGTACCAGACGTCATGACATGTTTTCAATTGTGGTCCCCCAGACTTGGAACTCTTTGCCACAATACATAAAAAATGAAAAGGAACTCAGTCGTTTTAAAAATAAATTAAAAACTTTCCTTTTTAAGGAAAAACTTTCCTCTTTAATAGAAATACTTTTATTACTGTAGTTAAGTCATCCCTACCTTATGTCTTTCCCTTGAATGTTCCCTTTTTTCTTCTCGAAACATCTATTATGTAACTTTTCCCCTTTTATCATTATGTGTCTTTGTGTTTGTCTGTTTATGAGTCTGTTTTTTATTTAGTACTTGATATTATTAATATGTTTTTAAAATGCTCATGTATCTTATTGTAAATCGCTTAGTAAATTTTGGATAAGCGATTCATCAAATGAATAAATAAACAAAATAAACAAATAATCGTGGCTAGCGGTGCCTGAAATGTGGGCGAGGATTTTAAAGGTCTACATTTCAGGTGCCTAAGTTTGTGGAGAATCGCGCTAAGCAGCGCCTAAGTCATGATTCACTCACTTAGGATTTAGGCGTCGCTAAGTGTCATGTGATAGACACCTATCTTGTATAGAATCTTCCAGTTAAGGCCCCCTTTTATCAAGCTGTATTAGGGATTTTTTTTTTATTACTGGTTGTGGCGGTAGAAGCTCTAACGCTCATAGAATTCCAATGAGCATCGGAGCTTTTACCGCCGTGGCCAGCGATAAAGAGGACCACATTTTTTTCTTTGCAATTATTGGACCTATTAAGGGTATTTTTGCCAATTAACCTCTCCCCCCCCCCGTTTGTTTTTTTTAACAAAACCACGACAGAGATTTTTAGTGCTGGCCAGCGTGCTCAATGCTATGCACTGCTCCAACGTTCATAGAAACTCTATGACCTTCCGAGCGACGCAGAGCATTCAGCGTGCCGGCCGGCACTAAAAACCTCTTCTGTGGTTTTGTAAAAGGGGTGGGTGTGTAGGGAGGGGGTAAATTAGGTGCCTTTTTAGAGAATTTGTCATTTAAAACAGGGGTCCCCAATCCCCGGTCTGCAGCCCACTAGTGGTCCGCGGCCATTTGACAGTGGGGCCAAGAGAGAACTGCCGGCAACGGACATCTCTTCCCCTTGTCTTGCCATCTCCCTCCCTTCCCCTCAACTTTGCAGGAGTTTTCTGTTTTGGAGTGTCTGGACACTGCAACATTCTCACAAGTCCCACACTACTGCCCCAAAGCTTCTCCTCTGACGCACTTCCTGCTTCCACCTGGGTGGCCTGCATCAGGCGAGAAGCTATGGGGCAGTCGCGCGGGACTTGTGAAAATGTTGCCGCATCCGGACACTCAGAAACAGAAAACTGAAGAGCACCTGCGAAAGTGAGGGGAAGGGAGAAAGGTGGCCCGACGAGGGGAAGAGGTTCAGTGGTGGTGGAGGGAAGTGGAGGGAGAGGGAGAAGGGAAAGAGGTGGAAAGCTGTAAGTAGACACAATGAAAGGGAAATTGAAGACTGGAGAGTAAATAGATAAGAGGTAGAAAACAAATTGAGAAGGAAGAACAGAAAAGGAAAGGAAGGGAGAGAGAGAGATAATGGAGCATTGGGGAAGGGGGAGGAGACAGATACCAGATCTGATGGGAGGAAAGGAGAGAGATGGGGAGGGAGGGTGATATGGGGAGGGAGGGAGATATGGAAGGAAATAATACAGAGATGTCAGACCATGGGGGTCATCTGCCGGATCAGAGTATGATACATTAGAGAGTGATCACAATCAAAAAATGGAGGTGTATCGGGACACTATTAAACAAAGTAAAATTAAGAAGTATAAGCGTGATGAGCGTGACTATATGAGTAATCAAGTCTACCTCTGGCTGTTTAAAGGGAACCCCATGCAAAACAGCAAACAAGCTTTTGATGATGACCAACTTTCCACGGATTCTAGTTCCAGTGGTGGACAGAGTAGAGGACGCTCCACCACTAGAGGTCAACGTGGACAAGGGGGTTTTCAACAGACACGCGGACAGCGGGGCAAACAGAAGTCAAGGAGACCCCGACGAGTAGGATTTCAAATGCAACAAGGACAACCACAAGGCCCGCAGACGAGATCTCAACAGCGAACCAATCAGCTGTAATAAATCTCTCGGGAAACAGGCTGACGGAACAACAGGAGTCCTTGTTAAACCTTGGTTTAGGTTTTGTACCTAATAATAATTATGATGCGTTTGAAACAAGATTGTCCATCTATAGTCTCCTGAGAAAACTCCATCTAAAGATGTTTTTTTGCAGATCATAGACCTCGGGAAGATGGGACCCTTATCTCCCGTAAGTCTGGTTGGATGCCTCCTACTCCGTTGCACCCGAATCTGATTACCTTTAGAGATCTGATACTGGCTGAAGTTGAATCTATTGAACAACAGAAGTTGGATACCTGTCAAGAATTCAATCTAAGTTATAAGAACATAAGAACATAAGCAATGCCTCTGCTGGGTCAGACCAGAGGTCCATCGTGCCCAGCAGTCCGCACACGCGGTGGCCCAACAGGTCCAGGACCTGTGCAGTAATCCTCTATCTATACCCTTCTATCCCCTTTTCCAGCAGGAAAATGTCCAATCCTTTCTTAAACCCCTGTACTGTACTCTGCCCTATTACGCCCTCTGGAAGCGCATTCCAGGTGTCCACCACTCGTTGGGTAAAGAAGAACTTCCTAGCATTCGTTTTAAATCTGTCCCCTTTCAACTTTTCCAAGTGTCCTCTTGTTCTTTTATTTTTCGAAAGTTTGAAGAATCTGTCCTTCTCTACTCTCTCTATGCCCTTCATGATCTTATAAGTCTCTATCATATCCCCTCTAAGTCTCCTCTTCTCCAGGGAAAAGAGACCCAGTTTCTCCAATCTCTCAGCGTATGAGAGGTTTTCCATCCCTTTTATCAAGCGTGTCGCTCTCCTCTGAACCCTCTCGAGTAACGCCATATCCTTCCTAAGGTACGGAGACCAATATTGGACGCAGTATTCCAGATGCGGGCGCACCATCGCCCGATACAATGGCAGGATAACTTCTTTTGTCCTTGTTGTAATACCCTTCTTGATTATGCCTAGCATTCTATTTGCTTTCTTAGCGGCTGTTGCGCACTGTGCCGTCGGCTTCATTGTCATGTCCACCATTACCCCCAAGTCCCTTTCTTGGTTATGATCAATGGCAAGCCCTCCTGGAATTACAGAAGGTTAAATCTCAAATCATTATTCGGGCAGACAAAGGCGGAGCTATCGTGGTACTCTCCGAGGAACAATATACTACGGAAGCGTATCGCCAACTGAGGGATACACGTCATTACCAACTGCTACAGGGTGATCCTGTGGGAGAACTAAAGGGGACTATCTCTAAAATTATATCCAAGGCCTATAAAGAAAAGATGATTACTCTCCGTGAAGCTATGTTCCTGAACCCTAAATTTCATGTAACTCCGAAAATCTACTTCCTCCCTAAAATACATAAGAGTTTGAAAAAAAACCCTGGCCGCCCTATCGTATCCATGAGGGATTCCCCACTTGAACCATTGTCTAAGTTCTTAGACATTTTTCTTCAAAAAGAGGTTCTGGAAATTAAATCTCGGGTTAAAGACACCACCCACATGCTTGACATGTTAGCAGAGATTAAGGGGGTGGAGTCTTCATGGCTGTTCGTTACCCTCGATGTAACAGCTTTGTATACGATGATACCCACTGAGGGGGCTCTGTCATTGTTACAGGGGGTGTTTGAACGCCAAGAAATAAGATCTAACATTACGGCCTCGTTTCTAATGGAACTAGCTAATCTAGTTCTAACTAAGAGCTATTTTTGGTTTCAACAGCAATTCTTTCTCCAAACGCATGGGATAGCAATGGGAGCCTCGTTGGCTCCGTCCTTGGCATCCCTGTACATGGCAAAGTTGGAAGAAGATTATATCTATAAAAGCACACACTTTGAACATGTGAAGATCTGGAAACGCTATCTGGATGACATTTTCTGCTTGTGGTCATCCTCCTTGGAGGACTTAATCAAGTTTGTAGACTGGTTGAATCAAGTGGACAGGAATATTCAATTTACTATGTCTACCCATCATAATCAAATTAATTTCCTTGATTTAAAAATCATGAAATTGAATGGGGAATTAATTACAACCATTTATCGAAAAGCAACTGATCGGAATAGTCTCCTGAGATTCCATAGTTTCCACCCTAAAGGATTGAGACAAAGCCTCCCTATCAGCCAGTTTCTCCGATTGAGAAAAATATGCTACTCCTTGGATAAGTTTAGGCTACAAGCTAGAGTGATGAAACAACATTTTTATGAAAGGGGTTACCCGGTTGAGGTGGTCCAGAGGGCTTATAAAAGAGCTAAGTTTGCTCAGAGAGAATTGCTGTTGAAACCAACTATTGATAAATCTACTGAAGATTCTGAAATAGTCACATTTGTTCAGAACTTTTCCACCCATGCTCCTGAAATTGCCCGCAGGGTACGAAACCACTGGCACATTGTCCAACTTGCCATCCCTACCTTGGTTGAATATCCAATATGTTCCTATCGCCGAGGGAAAAACTTAGGGGAAAGGTTAGGGCATTATATTCTCAGGGACTCTCCATTCAAAAGTAAGGGGAGTCATGAACCTTGTGGTCAGTGCCAGTGGTGCCCGTTTGTGCTGGCAGGCGAGACCTGGACTCATCCCATTTTAGGTACCAAGTATACTGCTAGACATAACACCAATTGCAATTCGGACTATGTCATATATTTAATCCAGTGCCCATGTCCCAAACTTTATGTGGGTCGTACCACCAGGGCTATTAAGACCCGTCTCACTGAGCACAAATCTAGAGTGAATACGAGTTGTGAAGCTTCTCCTCTAGTTAGACACTGGAAATTATGTAAACATGGTTTGAAGGACCTGAAATGGAGAATATTAGATAAGATCATTGTTGGGTGGGAGGGAGGGAACATTGAGCGCACTTTAAATCTGCGGGAGTTGCACTGGATGTTTCAACTTCAAACTATGGCTCCATCCGGGTTAAATGAAGCCTCAGATTGGATGGCCCAAGTAGATTGCTGATGTCAAAAATTAGAGGCCTTTTGTTTTGAACTTTCTCTCTGGATTGTTTGGGTTGCTAGGATACTGTGTATGACGAGGGGGGTGGGACTATTTAATGCTCTGAATGAATGCTGCGGCCATCTTTCTTGATAGCCAGTGGCAGTAAATGTATGGTTAAGGATTAACCTTATCTCTTGGTGAGTTGAATACTTACAAGACTTAAATGTTTTAGAGATTGTTTGGGTGTGATTTCTTATGGTGTGTGTGTTGCTTTTCAGTTCCCCCGACCTTGAAAAAGAATTCCGAAACGCGTCGGGAAGGGGAACCGATAAGGATTTAAGTTAAGTGATGCACTTTCAAACCTTTTCTATATACAAGCTATTTAAGCTAGAATAAGTTATATTGATGTGAAAGTAGGAAAAAATCTTTAAAAAGAAAAAAATCTTTAAAAACATTTATCTCTACTTTCCATGTATTGGGAATGATGAAGAATCCCAACACCACTGACTCGTTTTGAGAAAGTGGAATCAGAATTCCCATTGGATTGTATAAGGTGTTTTGAGCATAACTATTATTGAGACCATGGGGGTAGCAGAGGGAAGAAGATAGGTGCCAACCCAATTGGGAGGGTGGGTGAGTGGAGGGAGAGACAGTTTCTGGTAGAGGTATAGAAATAAAGCAGATGCCATATGAAAGAGGCAGAGAGAAGGCAGACAGTGGATGGAAGGAAGAGAATGACAAGAAGATGAGGAAAGCAGAAACAACAAAGATAGACATTTACATTTATTTATTTATTTTTGCTAGAAATGTAATGTATATTGTGTATAAAACTGCCCTATGAACCTGCCCCAAATCCCCCCCCCTTTCCACCGGGCCCTGGAAAAATTTGCTTCTATAAAAGCGGTCCTTGGTATCAAAAAGGTTGGGGACCACTGCCTTAAAGCCCAGCAAATATATCTAGGTGGAACTTTTGGAATTTTAAATGTGGATCTTTCAAACCTTGTGATACCCTACAGGTCAAAGATTCCATTAACCCTTGAAATGGAAAGAAATATATGTTGGGAGATTTCACTAATAGTAGGCCAGATTTTTTTTATTTATATTGATTTATGTCCTTGCAAGAAACTATATGCTGGACAAAAAGCAAGAGTGAATATTAATGGAATTTATAAAATATGAGAAAAGATGACTCATCTGTGATGCATTGTGAAGAGTTTTCTCAAGTGTATGATGATCTGAATGCTTTGTGATTGACAGGGAGCCATAATTGAGATGTGGCAGTGATACTGCAAAGTTTTTGTGACAATGTGAAGCAAGGTGGATTCACAGATTAGAGACGTATTAGAACTCAACGGGGGTCAATCAGAATATAAAACAGATTTTTCACTACACTTTTTATATCATTTACAGGAGGAAGTTTTTACAATGTGAGTGAGACGTGATTGACTAATGGCCTGTGAAGGTATTCCATTTGAATGACAGCGCTATTTTGTTTTTTGTATACCAGGATGATATAGATTGTGGTTTCTCTAGAGTTGTAAGTTGATCAATAACTTTTTTTTTTTTTTTTTTGGAAATGCAGATGCTAATGAATAATATCACTATTTTTGTATTTTTTTGTCTATTGTTTAATGAAAGCTTCTATACCGCTACTAATGACTGGGGAGTCAATTCAGAAGTTTCAAGTTTCAAGTTTTATTACCGTTTGATGAATCGCTTATACAAATTTTCTAAGCGATGAACAAATTTAAAAAGCCAATAGTTAGTGGTCTCACAGATACTTGGATATAAAAGACAACATACAAATTAATTAAACCGACTAACATTTTTGCAGTCAGATTAAAGACAGACATGATTAAAGGGGGAAAGGGGGGAAAAGTTACAAATTCATTTTATATCGGAAATTACATAAAAAGGAAAAAACAAGAGGGAGGGAAGGGGGTTTGCATGAGCTTCAGTGATGGTGTTACATGAGCTTCTGTAAAGGTGTTACAATACAACACAAGAGCGTCTGTAAAGGTGTTACAAGACAGAGTTAACATTGTCTGAGATGTTTTTTCAGTCCAGCAAGACCTCAATATTCACGGGAGTTAGGGGTAGAGCCGGCCCGAGAATATTGCAAAATTGCGGATAATTTTTAGGGCTGGCTCTGACCCACCCCCTTCTCCCTCCTCTGTCCCGGACCTTCCCCAGCCCTTACCTGGTGGTCTAGCGGCGATGTAGGGCAGGATCAATCGTTCTATGCTCCTGCCCCGTGCAAAGTCGTCATCAAAATGGCTGCCGTGAGTTCCCATTGTAAGGTCTGTGACAATATGCAGAGTTGTTTTTAAAAAAAAAAAAATCACAAATAACCGAATCCGCGGGTCCTGAAACCGCGGATTTGGAGGGGGGAACTGTACAGAGACATTTATGCTATATCATCCGACATATATGCATGCATTTATACCATAACACAGACCAACAACAAAATAAAATCTTGATGCCTTGGGTTTTGTGACCTGTCCTAGGGTTATTCGGGACGCTGATTCAGAAAATTGCATTGGATATTCCACGTCAGCTCTAGTTTCTTAGATTTGATTGAATTGAGTTAATTTTTTTTACCGCTATTTAAAAGATTTCTTCTGCAAAATCGGGATGTCATTACAAGCTGGCATAAAAATGTAAAGCTGAAATTACAAAATTGCCTTTGCTCTGTTATATTATATAACTAGCTGATCACCCGGCGTTGGCCGGATATAAATTCCCTTCAGGAACATTCACTTGAGGAATAACATCACACAAATTTTCAGTTTCGGCTTCACCACACCACACCACAGCGGCACTTCCTTATATACTGTTGACTGTGACATCATTCTGACTGTGTGACATCATTCCCCAAGCTTCACACCATTGGTCAAAGCAATATCTGTCTTTTTCGATGAGTCTTTACATGTCATCCCCTTCCCACCCCCACAGTATTTTTTTCCCAGATAGCAATTGATATGTATACCAAGTTTGGTTGAAATCTGTCCATGCGTTTCGGAGTTATGCTGGAACATACATACATACATACATCCGATTTTATATATATATAGCTGATGCCCCGGCGTTGCACGGGTATTTAATTATAGCAATAACACTGTAAATGGATTCAAATAAAGATACTTTATAGTGGTGAATGAAATTATTTTTTTACAGCTTAATAAAAAGTACAATATTCAAATTATAAAGTGAAATATTTGACAAAATGAATACAATACAACTAACACAAAACTTGATTATAAACAACAATTTTAGTTTCACCTCCAGGAGCAAGAACATATAAATTGTTTGGTGAACCCACCCTTGAGCAAGCAACATAGAGTTGTGGGCCGAGAGACCCCCAGAACATGTCACCCCAGGTAGTGAGGGATCTGCATACCAAGTTTCGTTCAAATCGGTCAAGCCGTTTTTGAATTACTGTGAGAATGGCAGCTTTTTACATTATTTCCATTGACATGAATGGGTGAAATCTGATGTTCTGTTTGTAGCTCCGTCCACGTGTGCGGGTGGGCCGCGAGACCCCCAGAACATATCACCCCAGGTAGTGAGGGATCTGCATATCAAGTTTCGTTCAAATCGGTCAAGCCGTTTTTGAATTACTGTGAGAATGGCAGCTTTTTATATTTTTTCCATTGACATGAATGGGTGAAATCTGATTTTATGTTTGTAGCTCCGCCCACATGTGCAGGTGGGCCGCGAGACCCCCAGAACATATCACCCCAGGTAGTTGGAATTACTGTGAGAATGGCAGCTTTTTACATTTTTTCCATTGACATGAATGGGTGAAATCTGATTTTCTGTTTGTAGCTCCGCCCACGTGTGCAGGTGGGCCGCGAGACCCCCAGAACATATCATCCCAGGTAGTGAGGGATCTGCATACCAAGTTTCGTTCAAATCGGTCAAGCCGTTTTTGCGTGATCGCGGCACATACACACACACACACATACATACACACATACATACCTCCGATTTTATATATAGAGATGTGCAAAAAATGTAGATGGTAAACATGATTTCCTTAGACTACACAAATTTGTGTTTCAAAGGTTTCTAAACCTGATCTGTTTAAAACAATTGCTCATAGTTTTAAATTCTAATAATAATAATAAATAACAGTTTATATACCGCAGTACCATTAAGTTCTATGCGTTTACAAAAGATTAGAGAAGTACAAGTTGAGAGAAATTAAGGGAAGGGAGAACAAGTGGGGGAAATGACCAGAGAACCGTTAAGTAGGGGAAAGGGAGGAATGGGTCAACTATCTAGGTACTTCAGGAACAGGTGAGTTTTGAGGCGTTTCCTGAACACCTCATAAGTGGTGGGCGAGAGGAGTTGCTCTAGTTCTTTACCCCATAAAGCTGCTTGATGTGAGAGAAGGTGTCCATAGTGTTTTTTTAGTTTGCAACCTCTGACTGGGGGAGAAACGAAGTGCAAGTGGGAGCTTCTCTTGTGTCTGCAGGTTGAGAAGGAGAAGAGATCAGTTATGTATTTAGGGGCAAGACCATAAAGAACTTTAAAGCAGAAGCTGGCGAACTTAAATTTTACACGAACTTCCAACGGCAACCAGTGTAGCTGTTTGTAGTATGGCGTCACGTGATCGAATTTCTTTAGACCGAAGATAAGTCTGACCGCAGTGTTTTGCATTAATTGTAAGCGTCGTATATGCTTTTGGGGGATTGCTAAGTAGGCGATGTTACATTAGTCAAGTTGACTTAGTACGAGGGATTGTACCAGAATTCTGAATGCAGAGTTATCAAAGTATGCTTTAATGGATTTGAGCTTCCAGAGGGTGAAAAAAACCTTTTTGATTAGGAAGTCCACCTGGTCTTTCATGGTTAGGCATTGGTCCAGAGTTACACCCAGTATTTTAATGGTGGGCTGTATGGGGTAGTTAAGTTTGTTAATGCCTAGTGGTGTTTTGGTGTCGTGCGGGCATGGTGAAGCGACAAAAAATTTTGTCTTCTCTGTATTGAGCTTGAGCTTCAAGTCTGTCATCCAGTGCTCCATCAAGTTTATGGCTTCTGTTGCTTTGGGAATGGTTTCCGAGATGGAGTTGGCAAATGGGATGATGATTGTAAAGTCATCAGCGTAACTGAATAGTTTTATCCCCAGCTTGGTTAATTGTACGCTCAGTGTGGTCATGTATATATTGAAAAGCAGTGGGGATAGAGGGGACCCTTGCGGTACACCGGATGGGTTGCTCCAGGTGTTGGAGAGATCATTATTGAAACGAACCTGATAGGTGCAGGACAATAAGAAGCCGTGGAACCAGTTTAGCACTTCATCCCTGAAGCATTTTCACATGGTAGGCATTGTAGCATTTTCACATGGTCTACTAGATCAAAGGCGGAGCTCATGTCGAATTGCATGATCAGGGCATTGAGGCCTTTGCTTAACAATAGATGCAAGTAATCTAAGATAGCCGCAATTACAGTTTCCGTGCTGTAAAGAGGTCTAAAGCCGGATTGAGTCTCGTGCAGGAGAGAGAACTGGTCAAGATATTCCATCAATTGGGAGTGTACCAGTCTCTCCATGATCTTTACGAAGAGTGGAATGGAAGCAATTGGTCTATAGTTGGTTACTAGGGCTGAGGATTCTTTGCTATTTTTTAGGATAGGGGTTATTATTGTGTGGCCGTTCTTGGTGAGGAATTTTCCATTTTTTAGGTTATGGGCTAAGTAGTGCAGTAGTGATAGTTTAAATTCAAGTGGCGCCGCTTTCATGATTTCCGGGGGACATGAGTCTAGGGCGCAATGTGATTTGGAGTATTTGTTATATAATTTAGTATAGATATTCCAATTTATGTCTTGAAAGGAATTCCAGATCATGTCTGCAGGTGTTTCATTTCCTAGTGTGTTAGCTATGTGGTGATCATTAGGTTCTTTAGTTGAGCAGTTGTTTCTTAGGTTTTTAATTTTTGAGTCAAAGTATAGGGCTTGGTCATTCGCAGAGGGTAATTTGGTGTTGTGTGTAGGTAGAGTGTAGCGGGTGGTGTCGAATAAGTTGGTAATCAGGTTGAACAGCTCTTTTGTATTGACTCCTTGTGGGCTGTTACAGGATGAATTGATTTTGTTTGAGTAGAATGCTTTACGTTTATCTTTTATCAGTTGTTTGTAAGTTTTTATATTGGCTCTCCAATTGTTACGGTCTGATAATTCTCCTGTTTTTTTTCCATATTCTTTCTAGTCGTCTGGCTAGCTATTTCATTTTTAGGAGTTCGATGTCGAACCATATGTTATATTTATTTGCATTACTTTTGCTGTTATGTTTAGGTGCAATGTTATCTAAAATGCAGGTGCTGGTAGTGGTCCAGTGATCCCAGAAATCAACTTCTTCCTTTATCTCAGCTTGGAGTTTATATTGAGCCCAGTAGTTTTCTGGGTTGATGTGGCCTCTCGTGAGATGTTCTTTTTTTATTATCGGACGTGTTTTTTTTTGTTTTCTTTGGGTCCAGATTAACTTAAAGTAAAAGGTGAAGTGGTCCGACCAGATATCATGGCACCAGGTGCTTTCTTGTAAGGAGATGATGGGATCTGAGACTTCCTTTGTGGACATGGCTACTACATCTAGATGATGGCCTTTTTCGTGAGTTTGTGCGGGGGTAGGGAGGTTGTAGTTAAGAAGGGATAGGAAGTTTTTGAACTCTTTCGTGTCTGTGTTGTCCTCTTCATCTAGGTGCATGTTTATGTCGCCTGCGATAATGTTGTAGGAGGGACTAATAGAGTTATGTAGGACAAATTCACAGAAGTCCTCTTTGGCTTTTGACCAATTTTTTGGTGGGACGTAGAATAATAGTATGCAAGAAAGGGAATCTTCTAAGTGGATGTTGCTGATTTTACAGGCTAAGATTTCTAGTTGGCTGGATGTTTTGGAGTCCAATAGTTCGAATTCGAATCCTTCCTTGAGAACAATTGCTAATCCTCCTCCTTTTTTTCCCTCGCGGTTTAGTGTAAGGATTTTGAAATTGTCAGGGAGGAGCTCGGTAATTATTGGGTCATCTTCAGACAGTAGCTAAGTTTCGGTTAGAAAGAGGCAGGCTATTTGCTTGTTGATGATCCAATCTTTGATTAGAAAGGCTTTGTTCCTGACTGATCTAGTGTTAAGATAAGCACAGGGGATAGTTGAGGATGTGATAGGATTGGTGTAGGTAATGGTTCTGATGGGTTTTACTACCCTTGTTCTTTTTTGGGGGGTTCGTTGGTGTGTTCTTTTGTTAGAGATAACGCTGATGTTATTTATTTTGTTTTCTTGTGGGATAGTGATGTGCGTGGATGATAAAGCAGGGAAATGGGTTGATTGTAGTTGAGGATAGAGAGTATGAATCTCTTTGATGCTACTACTTAGCATGTATAGTAGTAATATTATTATGAGATTTATTGTTTGTGTGTGTCTGACCATGCGTGCCACTAACAGTACATGCGTCTAACTGGACATGCCTTTAAGTTCTTCATGCGTCTAACAGTACAGGCGTCTAACTGGACATGCCTTTAAGTTCTTCATGGTCTAACAGTACAGGCGTCTAACTGGACATGCCTTTAAGTTCTTCATGCGTCTTACAGTACATGCCACTAACATTAACAGTACATGCCACTAGCGGTTTTTCAAGTGTCTGTCAGTACATGCCACTAAGAGTTTATCATGTGTCAAACAGGACATGTGCCTCTAGTGGTTATACATGCTTCTATCAGAAACTCCTGCCTCTAAGGGATGGATTTGCGTCTAATTTGGTATGTAAATTGGCATTTTCAATGTGGGTGCCCGAGATTGACAGATGTCTTAATGGGTAGAAAATGGAAGAAAATGGAGCTTAGCCGCTGCTGAAAATCCTTCTCCCGCTGGCTTGGGGGGGGGGGGGGGTAGGACGGCACTCGCGTGCCTTGCTGGAGCGGGGCTCCGAGAAAAATGGAGCTCAGCCGCTGCTGGAAATCCTTCTCCCACTGGCTCGGGGGAGGAGCAGGATGGCACTCGCGTGCCTTGCTGGAGCGGGGCTCCGAAGAAAATGGAGCTCAGCCGATGCTGAAAATCCGCAGCTTAGTAAAAGGAGCCCAATTCCTAGTGCTGCCTTAAGCTCTCTGTGCCTTCTCTTTCATGGTTTGTGCTTTTACGTACAAGTTAGGAGATATATTTAGAGTATTTACATATTTCCAACTGTAGTTTTACATCCAAAATATTGGATTGTAAAAGGTAAGTAACATAACTGTATAATAGTTATGAATTTATAAGAGGTGTGCGTATATTTCCACTCATATCATTTCATTTTAGCAGATCGAACACCATAGAGGTTATGGCTACTTCAGATGGAGCTTCTTGAATCATCTCGATGTATTTTGCTCTATTGGTGGGGAGTCCACACTGAAAGCAAGTAGGACGCCTATTTCTAAGTTTGTAAAAAGAGCCTATGTAGGTTATTTTGGTGTCAAGCTTGGAGATCAAGATAAGCCATGGGATCTTCATAACTTGTACGGAGCATTTGCGCCAGTGGACAAACGGAAAGAGAAGCTGCCTGAAATTTGGAGCACTAATAGTTTGGATAGAACTGGAAATCTAATCTAATCTAATCCTTAGGTTTGTATACCGCATCATCTCCACGTTCGTAGAGCTCGACGCGGTTTACAGTAGGAGAAATAGGAAGGAACTACAACAGAGGGTTAGAGGTAGAAGTGTGAAGAAAATTTAGAGGACTTGGGATACCAAGATATAAGAGTTTCCTTGATTCCTAAGTTGGAGGGAGACTTACATTTTTTGAGAAAAGCCAAGTTTTCAGATGTTTGCGGAAAACTTGGAGAGATCTCAAGTTCCGAAGAGGGGAGGTAAAGTTGTTCCAGAGCTCAGTGATTTTGAAGTGGAGGAAGGTCCTTAGCTTTCCTGTGTGGGAAATGCCTTTTAGCGAGGGGAAGGATAGTTTTAATTTGTGGGAGGATCTGGTGGTATTAGGGTTTGAGGAATTCCAAGAAAGAGGGATAAAGGGAGGGAGTATACCATATAGGAAATCCACTTTGATAACTGTTATTTTTGTATTGTTACTATCACAAGCATCGAGCAAAATAATCGTGACAAGCGGTCATACCCTGATCTACCTTCAGCCTGGAGACCTGTTCGGCACTCAGATCTTGAACCCGTTCCACCTTTCCGTGAACTGCTACAGCTCTTAGAGGATGAGTCATACATGTCTGATATCACACAAGGTAAATAAAGCGGGTGCAGTGACACTGATTCCCAAACAACTTCACATAGTGAACGTTTTGATCAGAATGAATTGAGTGATCTTATCAGGGACTTAAATATTTCCAAGGAGTCTTCTGAATTGCTTGCCTCCAGACTAAAGGAGAAGAATGTACTTCAGCCTGGAATGAAAATTACATTATATTAAAGGAGAGAAAAGGACTTACTGCAATTCTTTACCGAAGACAACAACTTGGTATTCTGCAATAACATCGGAAACCTTCTGAAGAAAATGGGTCTTTCAGAATACAACCCAAATGAGTGGTGTCTTATCATCGACAATTCAAAACGTAGTTTGAAATGTGTTCTTTTAAATAACGACAACAAAAATGGTTCTATTCCAATCGGTTACTTCACCAGGTTGAAAGAAGAGTACAAGGCCATATCTTTAGTCTTGGAAAAGATAAAAGACTAAGAACATCAATGGGTGATTTGTGTAGACTTGAAGATGGTTCATTTTCTTCTTGCACACCCAAACAGGAGATCCTACCGTATCAAAATAGAGACACAAAGAAAACAGAGAAGGTGACCAGTGGTGCTTAATTTCTTATACTTGAAATACTTAAATCGAATAGTCTATTCAACACATGAAACAAGCAAAACAACCAGATATAGGCATGTCTGCCGTACAGAATAATATGTCATTGTCTCCAGTGACTTTCGCTTCTGAACACTGGAGACATTGATATATTATTCTGCACGGCAGATGCACCTTTATCTGGTTGCTTTGCTTGTTTCGTGTGTCAAATAGACTATTCAATTTAAGTATTTCAAGTACAGTGGAACCTCGGTTTGCGAGTAACCTGGTTTGCGAGTGTTTTGCAAGACAAGCAAAACACTCAGCAAACTTTTGCCTTGCAAACCGAGCATGTTCCGGTGTACGAGCACCTCCCCCCCCCCCCCCCCGCTTTAACCGGCATCGCACCCCCCCGAACTGGCATCGCAACCACACACCTCCCGTGCGAACGCCCCCCTGTGAGAACCGCAAAGCACCCCCGCCCTTCCTCCCAAGCACGGTCCTTCCTTACCCCTTCTGATCGTTGTAAGGGTGAATACGAGCTCCCGCCTCTTGCCTGGGCTGGGCCTTGAGCATCTGTGCATGCTCAAGGCCTTCTGGCTCTCGTTCTCTCGGAGATCTCGGTTAGAATGGGGGGAGGGGGTGATGGAGCAGCGCCGGTAACCTCGGGGGGGGGGGGGGGGGTTGGTGGAACGAATTGTTCAAGTTTCCATTATCTTCTATGGGGAAAGTTGCTTTGATATACGAGTGTTTTGGTTTAAGAGCATACTTCTGGAACGAATTATGCTCTTAAACCTAGGTACCACTGTATGTGCATTGAGTACATAGCGCATATGTTACCTGGACTTACCATGGAAAAACTGAAGGCAGGAATTTTCGATGGTCCTCGGATCAAACAACTTATAAATGACCCACATTTCATAGCATCAATGAATGAAATCGAATCATGTGCATGGTCTTCATCTGAATGCAGGGTTAGAGTGGCTTATGGGCTTGGGCCCTCCTCTCTTTGATTCACTTGTCCACCCCCAGATTACTTAAGCCACCTCTGTGCAGCTCTACTAGGCTTTCCTATGCCAGGTGCTGATGTTCTGGAGGTAGGTATGTACGTTTTTATTCCGATCTTTATGACATTGTGTGTGTTGGGGGGGTCAGTGGCCACTGGGGGAGTGTGTGTGTGTGGGGGGGGGGGGTCTGTACTTTGTGTCTGCAGTGGTTATCTGGTCACTTTGGATACCTTATGGGCACTTAGCCCTATTTTTAGATCACCTAAGTCACTACATACAAGTTCCGTCTAGATGATCTCGTTAAACTTTCGGTTATACTTGCAGTACAACTAAGTCTAAGTCAGCCCAGTTCCAGCTCTCACCACTCCTCCTAAAACACCCCTTTTTACTCTGGGCGTACAGCGGCAGGGAAAAGGCCTAAGTTGCTTTTAGATACGGTCTAAAACCCGTTTTGATTATCGACAGCTGGATGACCTGTCTTTTTGACCGTCCAAGTGCCAATTTAGGCAGGATTTTAGACGTATTTCCGTTTCGATTATGAGCCCTATAGTGTATGAATTATTGTGAATGTTTTTCAATTGTTAACCACTTAGTTTTAGGCGGTCTAGAAATATTAGAAATAAATAAATATATGCTATACTCTAGCCTTTTTCCTGATCTTTCTGCCCCCCTGTGCCTTGGACCTTGGTCTATTTCTGATCGCACTGACCTCCGGTTACTTTTCTGGCCTGTTGCCCTCTACTAGTCTAGTCTAGAAAAGACTCCGGCTCTTTTCCTGTGCTGTGCAACCAAGCTTGAAGTGGCTTAGCTAAAGGATATTGTGGCTGCAATGAGTGAGCATCATGCTTCCTTGTAGGATAATGGATCAGAGAGGGATTTCTCGCAGCTGGTATAAAAGTACCCGCAAATTTCATAACTACACAAGCAGAACAATAATTACTTCCATCATTTTGCATATTATTTAAAGTAAAGACTGGTTTAAAATCTATGAAAAGAGGTTACAGTATTTGCTTTTCCCAGGCCACGTAGAACCATTGAGAAACAATTATTTTACAACAGAGACAGTGATTATGTTTTAAAGAACAAATTACGTTCAACTGGGAATTATTTCGCAATTTGATATTTCCATTTATATCTCTAGTAAAAGGAATGTGAGTTCCTTCTCTCCGCTTTAACATATTGATCCCCCTTTTAACGTGGGGGACTAGAATTTTTTAGCGTAGACCAGCGAGGTAAGTGCTCCAATGCTCATAGGAAGTCAATGAGCGTCGGAGCATTTACCACACCGGCTCGCACTAAAAACCACTAGAACATAAAAATTGCCATACCGGGGCAGATCGAAGGTCCATCAAGACCAGTATCCTTTTTCCAAAAGTGGCCAACCCAGGTCCCAAGTACCTGGCAGTAACCCAGAGAGTAGCAACATTCCAGAGCTGAGATTGTGATGTCATAATGTCTGATTCCACCAATGCCTAAGAGCCAACCTCAGCAGTGATGTCACAATGGCTCGATTGTTCTATACTTTGCTCACATAAGAATATAAGAATAGCAATACTGGCTCAGACCAGTGGTTATCTATTCTAGTATGCTGTTTCCACAGAGGCCTACCCAGGTCCCCAGTACCTGGCAGAAACCCAGAGTAGCAACATTCCAGAGCTGAGATTGTGATGTCATAATGTCTGATTCCACCAATGCCTAAGAGCCAACCTCAGCAGTGATGTCACAATGGCTCGATTGTTCTATACTTTGCTCACATAAGAATATAAGAATAGCAATACTGGCTCAGACCAGTGGTTATCTATTCTAGTATGCTGTTTCCACAGAGGCCTACCCAGGTCCCCAGTACCTGGCAGAAACCCAAAGAGTAGCAACATTCCAGAGCTGAGATTGTGATGTCATAATGTCTGATTCCACCAATGCCTAAGAGCCAACCTCAGCAGTGATGTCACAATGGCTTGGATATCCTATGCTTTGCTGCTCACTTAAGAACATAAGATTGCATTGCTGGGGCAAACCGAAGGTCCATCAAGCCCAGTATCCTGTTTCCAACAGTGGCCAACCCAGATCCCAAGTACCTAGCTAGATCCCAAGTAGTGAAACAGATTTTATGCTGCTTATCCTAGGAATAAGCAGTAGATTTCCCCAAGTTATCTCAAGAATAGCCTATGGATCTAGAAACAGGGACGAAGTGTGAGATAATAAAATTTGCAGTTGACACCAAACTATTTAGTGGAGCTCGGACTAAAGAGGACTGCAAAGAATTGCAAAGGGACTTGAACAAACTAGGGGAATGGGCGACAAGACGGCAGATGAAGTTCAACGCTGAGAAATGTAAAGTATTACATGTAGGAAGCAGAAACCCGAGGTACAATTATACGATGGGAGGGATGTTATTGAATGAGAGTACCCAAGAAAGGGACTTGGGGGTAATGGTGGACATGACAATGAAGCCGACGGCACAGTGCGCGGCGGACACTAAGAGAGGGAATAGAATGCTAGGTATAATCAAGAAGGTTATTACAACCAGAACGAAAGAAATTATCCTGCCGTTGTATCGGGCGATGGTGCGTCCGCATCTGGAGTACTGCGTCCAATATTGGTCGCCGTACCTTAAGAAGGATATGGCGTTACTCGAGAGGGTTCAGAGGAGAACGACACATCTGATAAAAGGTTTGGAAAACCTTTCATACGCTGAAAGATTGGGAAAACTGGGACTCTTTTCCCTTGAGAAGAGGAGACTTAGAGGGGATATGATAGAGACTTACAAGATCATGAAGGGCATAGAGAGAGTAGAGAGGAACAGATTCTTCAAACTTTCGAAAAATAAAAGAACGAGAGGGCATTCGGAAAAGTTGAAAGGGGACAGATTCAAAACGAATGCTAGGAAGTTCTTCTTTACCTAACGTGTGGTGGACACCTGGAATGCGCTTCCAGAGGGCGTAATAGGGCAGAGTATGGTACTGGGGTTCAAGAAAGGATTGGACAATTTCCTGCTGGAAAAGGGGATCGAGGGGTATAGATAGAGGATTACTGCACAGGTCCTGGACCTGTTGGGCCGCCGCGTGAGCGGACTGCTGGGCGCGATGGACCTCAGGTCTGACCCAGCGGAGGCATTGCTTACGTTCTTATGACTTCTCTTTTAGGAAATTATCCAAACCTTTTTTAAACCTCACAAAGGGATCCTTTTTATTAAGGTTCGCTAACCAATTTAGCGCACGCTAAATGCTGACATCCATTATACGCCTACAGGCATCTTAGCATGTAGTGCGCATTAAATCAGTTAGCACACCTGAGTAAAAGGATCACTAAGCTAGCTGATTTCACCCCATTCTCCGGCAATGATTTCCAGAGTTTAATTACACGTTGTGTGAATAAATAGTTTCTCCAGTTTGTTTTAAATCTCCTACTTAGTAGCTTCATCGCATGTCCCCTAGTCCTAGTATTTTTGGAAAGAGTGAACAAGCGATTCACGTCTATCCTTTCCATTTCACTCACTATATTATAGCCCTCTATCATATCATCCCTGAGCCGTCTCTTCTCTAAGCCGCTGTAGCCTCTCCTCATAAGGAAGTTGTCCCAAACCTTTTCTCATTTTCATCCAAGTTTATTTACCATTTGATAATACCACAGTGGTAAAACATCTATGCAGTTTACATTTAATTCTAAAAAAGAAAATAAAATGGACTAAAAAGAGAGGAATACAAAATAAATACTGCACACAGTATTCAAGTCTGGCCATACCACAGAGCGATATAAGGGCATTATTACATTGTCATCTTTATTTTCCATTCCTGATAATTCCTGACATTAATATTTGCTTTTCTATTTAAGGGACCCTATAAAAGGGGCCCTGGGTTGTTTAAACCAGGAAATGAAGATATTATAAAACAATTATGCATAAGTTCAATACATTTCACTCCAATGATATGATCCAAATTCTATACCTGTGGGGGGGAGGGGGGAAATCACCTCCTTGATAGAGAAAAGACTGCACATCGGTACTAGGGGAACTGCGGCTTATTTATTTTCTTATTGAAAAGCTGAACTGTTCTAATGTTTTAAAGTCTTAGGGCTCCTTTCACTAAGCTGCGCTAGCGGTTATAGCGCGTGCTAAATTTCCACGCGTGTTAGACGCTAATGCCTCCATTGAGCTGGCGGTTCGTTTTTCCGCGCGCTAAAAACGCTACCGCAGCTTAGGAAAAGGAGCCCTTCGTCGGCATAGAAAATGTGGGAACCTTTCTGGGGGGGGGGGGAAAAACCCCAAACCATATCTGCTTTGCCTGTATCGCTTCAAAAATGCGCTGCTCGCAAGTTTAAATACGGGCTCTTTTTGGAGACAAATTACCATTCATTTGGAAGTAAGATAGATTGAAATTACATAAAAGAGGCAATAAGTCTAATTTAAATGTTTTCTGGTCTAATCCTGCGCTTTCTATGTTGCACAAATGACTCAAGTGTGCATATTTTGAAGTAATTTGCGCACAAGAGAAATAGGGGTCATTTGAGTACTCGACAGAAGAAGAAGAAAAAAACAACCTTGCTGAAACGGGTTCTGCTTCAATTAGCTTGTCCGTCTGTTCATTTTTTTCCCTCTGTGGAACCAAATATTGTAATAGAGATGGAGAGTAATCAACACACACAGAACCTATCATTGTTGGTTTGATGAACATCTTTGATCTCGTAAATCATTTGATTGAGTTTTAATGCTCATCTGGTGAAACTGAGCATCTCGCGGCTCTTTTTAATCAAGCCGCGCTGCTGAGGTCTCAAGACCTTCTCTTCGCATGTCCCTGATCGATGCCACTCTCTAGATAAAAGTACGTAGGCTCCCTCCTCTGTAGTTGTGGGTTCGGCACTCGCAACTTTGATTCTTCGCAGTATTTTCACCCCTCCTGGACCTCGCCACAACTTACTTTTTAAAGCCTCCACAACTTACTTAGGGCCAGCTCTGAGCCATCCTCGCTCCTGCCCCCATGCAGTCACCAAGTTTCCAAGTTTATTATATAATTTGATTAATCGCCTATTACAATTTCTAGGCGATGTACAATTTCTTAAATAATCAAATATAGGTAACAAATCAAACATTAAGAAGGGTATCTCGACCAGAACGAAGGAAGTCATCCTGCCACTGTACCGGGCTATGGTGCGCCCGCATCTGGAATACTGTGTACAGTACTGGTCACCGTACCTCAAAAAGGACATGGCAATGCTTGAGGGAGTCCAGAGAAGAGCAACTAAACTGATTAAGGGTATGGAAAACCTTACATACACTGACAGACTGAAGAGGCTGGGGCTGTTCTCCCTGGAGAAGCGGAGACTCAGAGGAGATATGATAGAGACCTTCAAGATCCTGAGGGGCATCGAAAAGGTTGACATGGACAGATTTTTCAATTTGAAAGAAACCACAAGAACAAGGGGTCACTCGATGAAATTGAAGGGGGACAGGTTTAGAACAAACGCAAGGAAATTCTTTTTCACACAGAGGGTGGTGGACACATGGAACACCCTTCCTGAAGCCGTGATAGGAAATAGCACAGTACAGGGTTTCAAGGAAGACCTGGATAGGTTCCTGGAGGACAAAGGGATTGAG